>NW_007751301.1:7653-9417 GCF_000696425.1 Galeopterus variegatus | reverse complement strand
TTTTTTTTTTTTTTTGAGACTTTAGCAGCTATAATTATCTCAATAGACTGTAGTCTTGTCAACTACCCCTTGCCATTTTTCTCAGCAAACTGGCTGCCAAGTGTTGGAAGCTCAGAATAGAAATCTAAATCTTTCTTTTAGTTTTTACAGTTTTATTACTAATCAAAATATTTTTTGCATACTAAACTCACTAGGATGAAGTAAAGTTAACTTTTTATAGACGTGACACTTTTATTTGTTAGGAAATGATCTGTTGGCACATTTCTTAAGCATGAGTCTTTCTTTTCTAGTATTGATCTTCTATTTTGGCCTTTAAGGATCCTACTGATGCTACAGGATCAGCTTAGGTATAAGGAAAATCTGAGTCCTTCCTTGAAAGCCTATTATGTATTTTTGCTTTTTTTCTATACTTCTAGCACTTACCACAATGTATAACATTTATATAGGTTTATCATTTGCTTTATCTTATGTTTATCATATGTTCTGCCTTATCTTACAGACATATTTGTTTTATATCTTCAGGTGAATGGCAGATATTAGCGTTTGTATCTATTTGTATCCCTTATAGCATCTAGTGCTGTGCCTTATAGAAATTCAATTTTTTTTTTTGTTGTTGGATGAATGGAGGGCTATAGAATACAAGAAATTTCCAGTGATGCTGAAACAACCAGACATTCATGTTAACACCTGCGTACATGAAACAACAGATGATTGAGTGTAGGTCTCAAATACTTCCAAGTACTTATAATATGAAATAAATAGTAGTTTTCTGTGTCTTCTGTCCCTACACAAACATGATGTTCTTAATTCTTTTGTACGACTTCAGTGCTGAGTACATTACTTTACCCATACATGGAATGTTCATGCTTCTGGGATGGCTGGATGGTTGAATGACACAAGACATTAAATGGGATAAAAGATACACAAGAAGGAGGAAGAGCATGATGGAATTTCTCTGAAAGGCCTCTCAGGTGATAGGAAACTTGAGTTGGAGCTGGATTTGAAGGACGGGTAGAACTTGTATGGGTAGTGGAGAGGGAAAGGTATTTTAGGTTGAAGAACATAGTTTGAAAGGGAAAATCAAGAAGCTTTAGGCCATTGTAACAAGGAATGCTAAGAAAGATGGGAACAGAGACCTCATTATTTTGCATTTGTTTTCTTCCTCTTCTATGAGCTGCATGTAGTCAGTGAGTTCACTAGCATTGTAACTTGGTTTGTTGAACTTGGAGTGGAATCTCAGTTCTGCCACTTACTAGCTATGTGACCTTGGGCAGTCACTTAATCTTTTTAAAGCCTCCGTTTCCTCACATGTAAATAAGGATACTAACCACTTCAACATGTAGTTGTGAGGAGTGATAATATATAGAAGTTCCCCAGCATAGTACTAGACTTTCATTGTTTACTTCAAAAACAATGTAAGATTGTTTTTATTTGTAGAAATAGATTTTTGCTGTAACTTATTTATACATGATATGAGAAATATGAGGTAGCTGTGCTTTTTTTCTGCACTATCTTCTATAAAAATAGAACACAAATTATATTCATGCTTTTGCTCTAATAAGGTAAAGAAAGTGAGGGTGTCTGAAAACAGGGAGACTCTGACTGTATTGTTCTACTGGAATTTCATTAGTCATGCTCTGATAACCAGATGGCAGAGGCAGAGAGCGCAGACCACATTGTTATTTAGTTCAGACACTGGCATGTTTGGCTTCATCTCACAGAAGATTCAAATACCGCCTGGCTTCTCTTTTCTTTCCTGGCCTC
>NW_007751301.1:0-4528 GCF_000696425.1 Galeopterus variegatus | reverse complement strand
CGTGGCCTTGGTGTTATCAGCACCGCACTCTCCCGAGTGAGCCACAGGCCGGCCCTGAAATTAATGTTTCTACATCAGCTTTCCTTTGCTTTGTTTTGTTTGCCTGATTGTCTTTTTCTCTCCGTTTAACTTCAACCTGTTTGTGATTATGTTTTGGGTGATATTTTTTTGTGTCCAAGTTGGAAATCTCCTTTCCTGTTTCTCCTCTGAGTTAATTTTTCCTACTTGGAAACATTACAGAAGAGAGGTCACAATTACGAGGACTTTGGTCTGGGGAAATGCTTTTTTTACAAAGTTGGCTTTTTCAACCTTTTGCTGGGGGACAAGATTATGAGAACTTCTGGGAGACCAAAAGAAATAAAAGTTTACTCTTCCTCAGAAGTGGATGAATGGGAGAAAGTGCCAGAGGACTGTAATGTTACTTTTATTTGTACTTTAATCGTGTTATTAAAGTGATCAGTTAACAGCACAATACTCTGTGCAGCCATTCACACAATCACTCACTGTGCACCTCGCTAGTAGCCCAGATGTCCTAGGATTTTCAGTTTTCCATTTGGGCAAATTAGGAAGGCAGTAAGTAGGTAGATCAGTTGTATGACTTGCATATTTTTCTTTTCTACAGCAAAGCAAACAGCGATAGGCAACATGTGTACTTTTTCTGAGCAGCAGTGTCTGAGCTTTTTGTCACTTGATTGTATAATTATCTTAGTTTGATTTAGAAATTTACTGGGAGTAATCTACAAATTCGGATAAGGAAAATGTAGTTTCATTAGTACCTGAAAATCTAAATTAGTGCCTTAGAAACCGTTTATAATAAAAATCTCTTCTCTTTCTCTTAGGGCTGCTGCTCAAAGCAAATTAGGTCACTACACAGATGCAATAAAGGATTGTGAAAAAGCAATAGCAATTGATTCAAAGTACAGCAAAGCCTATGGGAGAATGGGGTAAGTACTGGGAAAATGTTCAAAATAGTACCAAGTAGTATCAGATATACTGTTCTTAATGGCTCGGTTTTTAATTTCCTGCTTAATATTATTGCACCCTGTGAACTAAGAAGACAAATGTAACTAACATAAGGGAGGAAATGAATATAATTTCTGTGACTTGGGAGTGAGATGATTAGCTGTTTGATGACATTGGCTATTGGAGAAAATCATAGAACCATATTGAGTAGATTCATTTCATGTCCATGACCAGAAATCTCAGATGAGCACTCAGTCCTACTATACTTGGCAGACAGTCCTACTATATACTTCCTTCTAAATTCACCATTCCACTCTCTGCTGTGACTCTTGCACACCTCTTCCTCTCCCTTGAGATTTCCACTACCTGCTCCATGGTGACTCTCAGCTGATGATATTGTGTTCCACTATAATTGAGAAAATAGATCCATTTTGATGAAAAGCAACTCATCTTACTTCCAAATCCACTAGTCTACCTGCATTTGCATCTACATAGACTGCTTTTCTTCCTGTTAAAACGGAAGGGTTCTTACTTATATATCAGACCATTGACTCCACTCATGCTTTAAGATCTCATCCCTTTTATCTTCTCCAAAACTTCAAACTTGTAATTTTCCCCTTTATTTTATACCACACTAGTTTTCCCATTTCTAATAGATGACAATGGTTGGCATGCGAAAAGGTCATAAAAAATCATCCACTGAACTATCCTTTTACCCAGTGTTCCCCACCAGCTGCCATCTCATTTCAGTTTATCTTTCTTTGCAAAGCCCCTGATAGTCGTCTCTACTTGCTGTCTCATCTTCATCATCTCTCATTCTCTCTTCTGCTTACTCCAGTAGGGCATTTGTCTATATCACTGTGATGGTTAATTTTATTTATCAATTTGACTGGGCCAAGGGATGCCCAAATAGCTGGTGAAATGTTATTTCTAGGTGTGTCTGTGAAGGTGTCTCTGGAAGGGATTAGCATTTAAATCTGCAGGCTGAATAAAGATCACCTCACCAATGTGGGTGGACATCATCCAATCCTTTGATTGCTCAAATAGATCAAAAAGGTGAAAGGAGGGTGAATTCACTCTCTTCTTAAGCTGGGGCATCTATCTTCTATTTCCTTTGACCTTGGCATTCCTGGTTTGGACTTGGGCTTGGACCTACACCATTGGCTTCCGTGGTTCTCAGATCTTCTGGTTTGGATTTGAACTACACTAGTTTTTCTGTGCCTCCACCTTGCTGACAGCAGATGGTGAGCCTCTCAGCCTCCATAATTGTGTGTGCTAATTCCTCATAATCTCTTTCTATATATCTGTCTATACACTACTGGTTCTGTTTCTCTGAAGAACCCCGATTAATACTCTACTGAGATAGCTCTATTTGAGGTCACCAGTTTTCCATATTTGACTAAGGCCAGTGTTCAGTTCTGTATCCTCATCCTACCTGGTCTTTTAGTTTGATGCAATTAACTTATTTTCTAAATACTTTATCTTTTAAGATTCTGTGACACCACACTTGATGCTCTTTTCCAGTCTCCCTTGCTGGTTCTTCCTCCTCTATTACTTCTAAACAATGGTGTGCTTTTGGGCTTTATCCTCTGCTGCTGCTGTTTTTCTATTCTCTCTTCTGATTTCTTCTTGCCCTGTGCTTTTAAATTCCATCTGCAGTTGATACTCATTATTAGTGATTCTGTATTTCTGACTTGCTAAAATTTATTTGTAATCCCCAAATCAGTATTTCTGGTGCTTTTGTGGTCATTCATGGATATGCACAAGTGGAAAAAAATTTGAGTCTCTTGATGTGCATTATCTCAGCTGAGATGAATAAGATGATGCTCTGCCTTGTTTTTTTGTTCTTTTAAAAAATTTTTTGCCTTCTTGTTTTTAACTCTCATGCTGAAAGTTAGTCCTACATTTTTGTATTTTAGTGCCTTCTGTTTGTGATTTTGTTTTTTATAATGGGCACCAAGTAAAGGCTGAAGTGTTGTCTATTGTTCCTAAACACAAGAAGGCTGTGATGTGTTTTATGGAGAAAATACATGTGTGAGATAAGCTTCACACAGGCATCAGTTAGTGCTGTTGGCCATGAGTTCAGTGCTAATGAATGAACAATTTATTTTCAATAAGGATTCTTTAAACAGAAACACACGTAAAACAATTTTATGTATTGATTGGTTGATGAAATGTGACCAGAAGTTCACAGGAACCTAACTCTGTATTTTCCCTAAGATCAATCATTCAGTATTTGCTAATTCAGTGTTCATGATGACTTTCTAGACCATAGTTACTGTGAATGAAAATCAACTGTGTATGTTGTTGGATCTCTTAAGTTGTATGTCTGAACTCCTATATTCATATATTCAACTACTTCTCATCTCCATGTTTGGATATTTAATAGGCATTTTAAACTTAACATCCCACAAACAAAAGTCTTGTTTGCATCATAAATCTTTCCCATCTCAGTAAATTGTACCATTATTTATCTACCCAGACCTCAGGACAAAAGCCTAGGAGTCAACCTTCATTCTTATTATACCTGGCACATCTAATCTATCAACACATCCTGTCACTTTTAGTTTCATGTATACCTTGAATCACATGTTGATTGCTATCTTGCTTATAGCCCTGGTCCAAACTACCATCTCTTACCTAGGCTACTACAATAACTTCCTAACTAGTCTCCTTGCCTCCACTCCACTCCCTGCCGATGTCAATCCTCTCATCTCACTCCACTGCAACCAAAATAAAATCCAAACTCCAAACAGTGGTGCTATATGATCTGGCATCTGACTGCTCTCTGACATCATCTCTTCACACTTTGTTTTCTGTGCTCCCTTCTCATCAGCCTTTGTCCTGTACCTTAAGCATACCAAGCTTGCATTTTTCTCAGGGCCTTTGTGTTTACTGCTGCTTGTATTTAGAATGCTTCTCTCCTGATTTTCATATGACTGCTTTCTTTACATCATTCAGGTCTTTTCAATGTGGCCACTTTTGAGCAGCTCCCTATTCATTCTCTTTAATATTGCCCTTTTTATTTGCACATTTCTTGCCTGTTTTCCCAAGGTAGAATGAAATTTTCTTAAAGTCAGGAACTTTATCTTTTTGATTGTGGAATCCTCAGTATCTAAAATACTGTCTTATACATGGTAGAGTTTCAGTAAATATTTATGGACTGACTGTTGATTAACTAGGGACTCTGCTGATGTATCTTTCATGGTTGATTGGCAGAACTAATTAGATTGTGAGAATTTTTCTGTATTTAGGTACTGTGTTTTATCCAGATCAGAAGTCTGTGAGGTAAATCAGAAAGAACTGGAGTAATTTAAGACAAACCTAGAACAAACAAAAAAACCCCAATACTATTTCTCTATATATACCATTATTGTTTAGTTCTGAAGTAATTTTCCAATAAATAAATTACTAGGTGGAGATAAATATTAAAATTTCATAACTAACTCTTTCACTTGTGCCTGGGATAATAATTTGTTATTTGAGGTGTAAAGGATGCTAATTTTATCTATTTTTTTTTTTGTCTTTTTTTGTGTCCGGCAACGGATCGCAACCCTCAGTGTCG
>NW_007751300.1:8570-9418 GCF_000696425.1 Galeopterus variegatus | reverse complement strand
TAACCCCCTCAAACTCCGTTTATCCTGACTCCCAAGTCTCCCTCCATTACAGGAACAATGAGACCTCCCGTTAACATTATCCTGTTTCTCTTACTGTGCCTAGTAGGTGTTTCTAAATCCCCGTACGTTTGGCGGTTCACGGCGCGAGAGACTCTTACAGGAAAACAAGGTGAAACCACACTACTCCCTTCCACGCGAGATTGTTCTCCAGCTGGATGCCGAAGTCTCATTACCATTCCCCTTACAGGGAGTAAATTAATCCTTCAAGCCTCATACCCATATCTATGTTTTCTTTTTGATCAAACCAAAGATTATTGTCGCTGGTGGCCGGAAACTTATGGGGGATGTCCATACTGGTCGTGTCGGATTCATGATCCGAAGGTGCCCCGAATAAACAACCCAATCTTTTGGCGGGTTGGGAACTGGCGGGACGGGTACACATACCGATTATTCATTCATGACCCCTGGGACCCCAGGTGGGCTGGGGTAGTTGTTGGATCTTTCTACTACGACATCGGGGTCGGTTCTCTCTCCTGCAGACTATTTGAAATCTCCCACACATATGTCTTCAGAAAAGATCCTGTTTCCTTATCTGCTGTACATACTCACATTTCTCAGCAAGAAGAAACCCTTTCTTCAAAGATAAATGCTGCCAACCAGCGCTCTCCCATCTACACCTGGCAACAAATTATTTCTGAAACCGTTATCTTCCTTAACCAGACTTTCTTCAACTCTACCCCTCATAACAATTGCTTCCTTTGTGCATCTTTGCTACGCCCACTTCTGCCTGCTGTCCCTGTAAACATTACCTCACTCCCTTCCAATTCTTCCTTTACACCCCTCAGCCT
>NW_007751300.1:0-3605 GCF_000696425.1 Galeopterus variegatus | reverse complement strand
TATTTATTCTTTAAGACCTCATTCCTTTAAATATGATTAAAGAAATAATCATAGCTACTCCATCTATAAAAAATATGTATATATTTAATTAAATATCAAATTATAGGCACATAAGGTTATAAAGTCTTGTACACAGTATAAATCAATAACTAACCATTTTTATTAAGGTTGAAATAATTGGTTTAATACTGATAATATTAAACCAATATTATCTTCTTTTTCCCTTTGTTTTCATTGCTTTTGTACCAGTGTCAATGATCCTTCCACTACCCCTCCAGCCCAACAACTCTTGCAAGGTCTATTTCAAATTTCACCCATTCCATAAAGCTTTCCCAAGCATTTCAATCAATCTTGAACTTTCCAAATGGTGACTACTAATAAAACTTTTTATTACATATATAGGTTAATTTTGTAAAACAATTAATTTATCATTTTCAAAAAAATATATTTTATTAAGTGTTTCAGAATATCTGAGAATAGTCTGTACACGGAAAATGTGTGAGACTGAAAGACCAACACTATTTAAGGTCTTGAGATAAAAGTTTTTTCCCAGGTAGCCTGGAAGAGCATTAGACAGTCTTGGGCAATGCCAGTTATTCCAGTTAAGTTATTAACATTTCTTTTTTTCACTCACATAAGGGTCTTGATTTGGGTAGAAAATTATACAAGGATGTTAACCCTCTCAGCAGGTCTATTTCACATAGTGATCACAGCAGCCATTGGCAACCTTGTCCACTAGTCACTGCATGTTTGCTGAGAACAGGAGCTGGAGCCTGCAGTGATGGTACGAGTACCAGTTAGTCAAGGAGCAGGAGCAGCAGCATTGATAAAAGCAGCTGAACGCATACTGGCTGGCTATCAGAGCATGCAATAGAAATAGGAAATATAAAATGGTTTTGCTCTCAGACTTCAAATATTCCTATAAAAAGCAATATGAAATAGCCCTTGATAGTGAGGAAAGAAATGGCTGAGTAGTTGGAGTAATATTTGTAAGCATACTCATTGAGACTAGATCTAAATCTCTCCTTCATTCCACACAATCTCTTGCATGCTCTTGTGTCCCTCACCTCATGGCTAAGAGAATCTCAGGAAACAAAGCTAGGCAGCCTATTTCAGGTGCAGTAGCTACAAGGTTTCATGGTAATTCTGTTTTCAGTCTTCACAAGGCAGTCATTTTTGTTTTCTATCTTGAGAAATTTGATGTTACTAAATGTTTTTTTCTTATTTAGAATGACTTTTAAGTTAATTATTATGCATATGGGGTGGCTATTTAATATTCCTGTTTCTTTTCTTGGATTCCAAATATCTCAGTCTTATAGGGTCTATTTTGAAAGCATTTCAGGAGTTATCACATTGCATTCTACCCTCAGTACATGTTCCTGATTCAGTTCTGATTACTGAATCTGTGCTGTAGGCCGTGGACACAGAGAACAAAAAGCTACAAAGGTATCAGCAAGTTGTTTGATGGGGCAGGCAGATGGTTCTTACTTTGGAAAGACTTACCTGATCTCTCCAGGCCTAGGTTAGGCATCTCTCTCTATCAGCTGAGACGTTTTCAGCTGTAAGAAACAGAAGATACAATTATAATCAACTTTAAAAGAGTTGATAAAATAAATCTGTGTAAGGCAAAACCAGCTCATCAAGAGCCAAGACATTTCATTTTTCTTCTCTGTGATCCTCAATATTTTGACTTGCCATCTCAGGCTGATGCCCTAATGATGGCAAATGCAGTGACAGTTCAAGTTTTCATGCCCTCACATGACCCACTTAGCAGAGGGAAAAAAGCAGTGCTCCCCACCCCTTCCTTCATAACAGGAAGAAAATCCTTTCCCAGACACCCAAAAGCAAACTATATTTTGTCTCATCAGCGGTAGTTATATCACATGACAATGCCTGAGCTAATCCCCATCAAGAGAAAAGGATGGTTGTTAATGGCTTTGCCTAATCAACATTTTTCCCAGCAGCTGGGGAGAGAACTACTTTTCCTGAGCACATGAACCATCAATTCCTGAACAGAGGCCAAATTCTAACAGCCAGGAATGGAGATAATGGCTATTGGGCAGGATATCTGCACCATCTTCCTCACCTTCCAGTCCACTTCTGTAGAATTTACATAGTGCATAATTATTGCTGCATACTTGTCTGTTTCCTGTATGTAAGTATAAATTTCACAAGAGTATGGTTTGGCATGAGTTCATTGGCTATCTGCAAAATCTGACAGGTAGTAAGTGATCTTGTTAAATGAATAAATTAATACCAGATATTATCTTGTGTTATAAATGGTCAAAATGTCTTCACATCAAGATACGATGTCTGTGCTACTCTGTAGACTACAGGAAATCTGCAAGTTCTTTTATAAATAGGCCTCCTACATCAAAGAAAAATAAGGGAAAGACTAATCTTCCTCTCTCTCTGGCTTAACTTTTCTTTTTTACCTTTTTATTAAATATCACCATAGTATTTTTGTATTGCTTGTGTCACCTTTTGTATTATATATATAGGAAGCTTTGAGAAAAAAATGAAATATATGCAGGTGTAGACACTAAAGAAGAGTGTGCTATTTTATCATTATATTGTTCCTAAACTGGGAATAAGGCTATCTTTCATTTTTCTTATCATATTTTTGGTAGAAGAAATGATCTCTACTTACAGCTTACAAAAGAAAGTCTAGCACAGGAACAAAGTACTAATTAAATTCCATTCATGTGATGTTATAATAACATCTCTGAAAGACAGCTTAAGTCATAATGGGTTTTTCCCTCCTTTGAAATAAATGAGTTCATCTTGGATGCCAATTTCCAAATCAATTTTTTAAAATAAAGTTTAGTGTTTGTAAAAGGAATGCACTTAAACTAAAAAAAAAAAAAAAACCACACAGGAATATATATGTGTCATATACATCTAGAAAATGAAAAATGTAATATCTTAGATAAAATTATGTTTTGTGCTTTGGAAAAAGAAAACAGAACTTTTATTCCTGCAATTATCTAAAACAGCACAGAATAAAAAAAATATATATATATGTGTCTAAGTACCAAAATAAGTTGATTAAAATATTACATTTAGATATAGGCATAGCCTTTATATACATTAGGGTGCTATAACTTTCACTATAGAATAGGATTTCTCAACACTGGCACTACTGATATTTTGGGCTAAAAAATTATTTGTTATAGGGGGATGTCCTGTCCATTGCACAGTGTTTAGCAGCACCCTTGGCCTCTACCCACTATAGGCCAGCAGCATCCCCCAGTTGTGACAATCAAAACTGTCTCTAGACATTGCCACATATTACAAGGAGGGAAAAGGTCATCCTAACTTGAGAACCATTGCTGTGGAGTAGCATAATCACATAACAGTATCTTAAAATGCAACAGGTTAAAAAAAAAGGGTTTGATAAGGGTTGTGTCTTTGAATCAAGTGATTGGCACTGGGGCCATAGGCTATGGGAGTTGAAGAAATATGATTGATTTGTTTGTAAGCTATAATATTCCTTGTTTACTGTTTTTTAAGACCATTTCTAAGTTCTCTCCCCCACTACTATAGTAGAAAAGAAAAATAAAAAAGCACTAATTCAGTGAATATTTATCAAGCCAGGATTCTGC
>NW_007751299.1:8469-9419 GCF_000696425.1 Galeopterus variegatus | reverse complement strand
CCCCAGCCCCAGTTTGTTTGTATATTTACTTATTTATTTTTATTAGCTCACACAAATAATTGAGAACATGTGATAATTCTCTTTCTGTTCCTGGCTTATTTCACTTAATATAATTTTGTCTAAGTCTATCCACGTCCCTGCAAAAGGTAGTATTTCATTTTTTTTTTCATAGCAGAATAGTATTCCATTGTGTAGATATGCTTCCCCTCATCTCATGATGGACATTTAGTCTAGTTCCAATGTGATTTTATGATTATAAAAATAGGGCTTTTCCTCTAAATATTTTGCCAACTCTCATTATTATGCCAGTTCTCATCACATGCGTCATACTCATCTGCTCTCAGTTTAAAAGGAGTTAATATCATGATGTAAAGTGCACAGCATTTAAAGAGTTACTACATCAAGGAACACCAACTTCTGAATGGCATTGTCTGGCATCAATGATGATTTCTAATTTTCTCCTTTTAAAAATGAAAAAAAATAAAATACTGTCAGAGAAATTGCCATATATGTGATTATATTAACCTTCTATTTGCTTCTGTATATAAGGAAGAATAAAGGTATTTTTGGTTTATCCATCAGCAACTCATGTCTTCTGATACCTTCTATCTCTGATGAGGTAAAAAAGAAAACGAAGAAGATGCTGGAGGGTAATTATACCATGCCAACTGAGTTCATATTTGTTGGATTCACAGATTATCAGCCTTTCAGAGTCACACTATTCTTGGTCTTTCTCATAGTATATACCTTAACAGCAGTGGGAAATATTGGCTTAATAATCCTAGTTAATATGAATTCAAGCCTTCAAACCCCCATGTACTATTTGCTTAGCAACTTGTCTTTCTTAGACATCAGTTATTCTACAGCAATTACTCCTAAAATGCTGGTAAATTTCTTAGCGTCCAGGAAGAGCATCTCCTTCTATGGCTGTGTACTGCAAATGTTTTTCT
>NW_007751299.1:6820-7469 GCF_000696425.1 Galeopterus variegatus | reverse complement strand
TTGTATTGAAGGTATATGTAGACTTCTCAGTCAACCCTATTAGAAGATCCCTGGCAGCAGGTCAAATATATATTGGCTTCTTTTTCTAACATCTATGTATATAGGTGTTATATTGCATACTCTTCTTATATGTGTGTTTAAGGGATGGATGGAGGGAGGGATGCATAGATTAATAGATGAATGAATGAATGCATAAATCTCGCCTTCTTTGTTTTGAAAAGTGTATTCTTCACTTATATTTATCAAAAGGGAATTTTTACATTACCAGTAATGGGTGGTAAGACAGTGGTGGTGCTTTCACTGGCTCTGAGCAAATCCAATAGAAGACACATAGCGATACTCTCTCTAATGTTAGACAGGAGTGAAGTTATATAAATTTGTCTCTCTTAGGCTTGCTTGCCTTTCACCCACGAGTTTTAAAAAATGCCTCACATGGGGCACCACTCTGTCGGGTCCACCACCGGCCGACCCAAACAGCCCTAGCCTCATTCCTTCTGGTGGGCGAGCGAATGGCCCGGATTCCTCTTTCCCTCCTGTCCCCTTTGGAAGGAGATGGGGGAAGAGAGTCATGAAGAGAGGTGAGCACAGCGCCAGCCCCAACCAGCCTGGTTAAAGGACAGTCAGACGCAGTGGGGCTTCTGTTGAGCAG
>NW_007751299.1:0-4794 GCF_000696425.1 Galeopterus variegatus | reverse complement strand
CTACTGAAGTTGTAGTTCCATCTTTTGTTCTCCTCTAGTACCTGCAAATTGCTGCATGCAAGCCAAAGTATGATTGTGAATGGGTGGAAAGTTGACCGGGAAAACTGAG
The DNA here is from genome assembly GCF_000696425.1 of Galeopterus variegatus. Lineage (NCBI taxonomy): Eukaryota > Metazoa > Chordata > Mammalia > Dermoptera > Cynocephalidae > Galeopterus > Galeopterus variegatus. The sequence goes on along the minus strand of NW_007751299.1, from coordinate 4,685 downwards.
GGCTGTTGAGTGACCTACTGCAGACTGCAGGCCACATCCATGTATGGTTGATAGGGATAGACATTTGTCCACATTGGAAGACTCGCCTTCTAGGAGCACATTGTCAAATACAGAGGTATCATGTGAGCCAAACTTAATCATTGCCTCTCTATAATTTCTGAGAAAAAAGACCATCTCCCTTGGTTGTTTAAAAGGCCAAGTGTTACCGACACCAGAGGAGAAGGTCTGGGGAAGTAGGATAGATGACCTCAACCACCCCGTCCTCTACCAGGTTCATGAATCTCCCACTGGAAGGAATTCAAGAGCAGAGTCAGACTAGAGAGCAAAAACAGGTTTAATGTAAAGAATAAAAAATACATACTTCACGAACTGTGGCTGGCTCCAAAGAGAGTGAGCAGCAGTCACAGCAAGTTTTAATACAAAAGTGAGAAATGCACTTTGCAGACAAAGTGTGGATGGGCTTGAGAGAGTGACAGCAGCCTGCTGAAGCCAGGTTTGATACAAAAAGTAAGAAATACACACCTCACAGGAGAAGTGTGGGCTGGCTCCAGAAAGAGTGAGTGGCAGCTCTGCCTTTTTCCTGGATTCTGCCTTTATAGTTGGCTGTTCTATACATTGTCATGCTATCTAATGAATATTTAGCTAAACCCACAATTATAGAGTCAATTAATATCTAACAAGGATACCAAGAATACGCAACAAAAAAACGGACAGTTTATTTAATAAATGGTGTGGGAGAAATGTATATCTATGTATAAAAGAATAAAAATGGAAACTTTTCTTATATGGCTCACAAAATATGACACAAAACACAGTAAAGACTAAAATGTAACACAATGTAAGACATGAAAACATAAAACTGCTAGAGAAAATATAGGGAAAAATTGCTTTGAAATTGTATTTGGCAATGATTTCTTTTGGATAGGACACCAAAAGCTCAGGCAACAAAAGCAAAAATGATCAAGTAGGACTACATCAAATTAAAAGCTTTTGCACAAAAAAGAAAGCATTCAACAAAAGGAAAAGGCAGCCTACAGAATGGAAGAAAACAGTTGCAAATCATATATCTAAGAGTTAATATCCGAAATATGCAGGGACCTCATACAACTAAATAGCAAAAAATAGTTAAATAAATACAAAAAAAAATATGCAAAGGACCTGAACAGACATTTATTCATACCTGACTGGTTTGTGAAAAAGTGCTCGGCATCAGTAATCATCAAGGAAATATAAGTGAAAATCACAGTGAGATATCACCTCTTGTGTTACAATCACTTTTATCAAAAGATAAGAGACAAAAAGTGTTGAGGGTGTGGAAAAAAGAACGTTTTGTGCACTGTTGTTGGAAATGTAAATTAGTACAGCCATTATAAAAAAACAGTATGCAGGTTCCTCAAAAAAATTAAAAATGGAATTACCATATGATCCAGCAATCCCTCTTCTGGGGATTTACCATCCCAAAATACAATCAATGTCTTAAACAGATGCCTGCACTCCCATGTTCACTGCAGAATTATTGACAATAATCTGGATTATAGTTATATACATAACTAATTATCTTCTGTTTTCTAAGGAACCCTTGAATGAATTGCATATTTAACTTATTTTTAATATATGTTAGCAAATACTCTTTGAACCTTAGGAACTTTAATTTTCTAGCAAATTATGAATGCTTATATTTTTAACCATTTATGATTGTGAACAATGGGAAATTTAAAACACGAAATAATTTTCATTTAAACTGTAAAGACTTTGAATAGAAGCCTATATTATTTTATATTCTCAAGAACATTCAAACCTTACAAATATTTGCAGTTACTATAGGCATAAAGAATTTCCTGACATTTACCTCCGTAATCACTTCAGGCTTGTCTAGGAAACCAGTGGCTTTTTTTCCCACCCACACCATTGTTCCCAGAGATTTGAATCTTTTCCTGGTTTTTGAGGATTCAGATTCCAGGCAACTGACGTTTATCAGCACTCCCCTAACAGCTGACCCACATGCATACTTTGGCACCTGAGTTCATAATATTTGTCTTCCAGTGAGACCACACACACACACACACACCGACCTCATACAAAGAGTAAGCAATTAGGCTAGGATTGTCTGGGAATGCAGACCTGCTACTTATCCATCAGTTTCTCCCTGTCTCCATGGAATAATGAGGAAGTGAGGGGAATATATCTCTTCTTTTGAAGACTTGTGGCTTACAGGCTTTCCCCAAGTCCCAGTCTTTAACATAAAATATGTGGTGTGATGTCTGCCTTCAAATTCTTCATCGCAATAAATAATTGAAGTGGCTGTGACTTCTATGACTTTTCCAGACTTACAGAAGCATCTTAAGGGATCATGTTCTTAGTGGGGGTATAATTGTTCACAGGTACAGACATTACCATCTCACCATCGGTGTTACTCTGGCCATTCAGAAAATATAGAGAAACAGCCTAGGTTACAGTAATAATAGCAAATTGAAAATTGCCAGGCTGGGCCAAGACCAGCTGAGAAAATTCCCTTGACAATAACTGATGTTCTTGTATTTCTTTTACAATGCATTGATTTGCATTATATAAAAATAAAGGTTTTAAGTGCTAAAATATTGTGCTTATAATTACATTACATATTTTCCAAACAGGAAAACTGGGAAACATATCTTTGGGCAGAGATTCCATAAAGGTTGAGATCCCTACATTCGGTATTGTGTCTTCATCACTGATAGCCTTCTCTTCAATGCCCTCAGTGACCTGCTCTGTGATTAATCAAAGAGATTTGTTTTATTGTCTTCACTCCATAATGTCTCTGAAAATTTTTACACATCTGTGCAACTCTCTTTCTACGTATTCATGTGTTTATATATTTTTCCTTCTGATTATCTTATAAAGCAATTTCACAGAAGCTGTCTGAGCAATAAACTCCAGTGCGGTGGCAATTGTAGTCTCTTGATTGGGAATAAATTGAGTAGTTATCAAAGGGACATTACAATTTATGAGACGTAGGATAAGTTACATATTTGCACATGTCATTTAGTCAACTATCACCCAAACAAGAAGAAAAAGATACAAAATCTACATAAAAAGAAGTTTTAAAGAACACTTGCTTTGTTTTGTTTTCGGCAGCTGGCCAGTATGGGATCCAAACCCTTGACCTTTAAAGGTACTTCTTAAATAAGATAAGAGCCTGTCTTTGTCAATCACTGAGATACATAAGAAAGGTGACACTCACTTTTAAAGTTGATTCATATTTCCACATATTTGATTTTATTATATGAGATTGTTGTATTTTCTATAGTTAAAAATTAAACAATGCAAAACAAAGAAAAATTTCAGCAACAAAGATAGGAGCCCTTTTATTACAATATCCTGATTATATTCACAAGGCATATTAATAATATAACTTATATTCTCCAGTTACTTGTTTATGTCTTTCTCTTTTTTACTTTTCTAATAAACTATTTCACAGTACATATCATTATGATTATTGACCAGGTTAATGAAAGTGGCTGTCGTATAGTAATCATTCAATAAAGATTTGAGGATAAAAGAATTAATAAATTAAGAAATAGATTTTATGACATTTTAAATGTGTGTTTAAAAATCTTTAAGTCAGTTTTCTAAATGATTAGATCACGTTTTATAACTTTTTAGATTTGAAACATTTTTGTGTAGGTCATTTATGTAATGTTCAACTTCAAAATGCTAATATTTTTTTCTAAGAAGTTAATTTGTTAATAAAGAAATGCATGTAATAAATTTTAAATTAGGAATGTTGTTAAATATGTTTTTTTGTAGTTATTTCTGTTGTTGAAATACGCATGTGGGTTTTTGTTATATATATACAAAAATATGCAACTCATTAAATAACTGTCATGTCTATTGATTTATTTTGAGATTCAATAATAAATAAAATAGATAGGAAGCATTCTGATGCTGGGCCATATATTTTCCCAAATATGAAAAGGAATAACTCACTATTTTCAGAGGGATTAATTACACCAAAGTAAAAAAGTTTAGGAGGATTCCTAATTTCTTTACCATATGTTTGTAAGTGGGCTCTCAGGATAATTGTGGGGGGGATACTCTTATATCTGGAGTAATAATTGCTCTGTATACTCTTTGAATTCAAGCAAAAAAAAAAAAAGCACTGAAGATTGTTGTTAATGAGACTCACTGGGTATTCACTTTGAACAGCTAATCTGTCCCCATAGTTGGTAGCATGAGCACTGCAAATTTGCAGATAAGAAAAGTGAAATGACAAATCTTTCACAAATAAGTGGATGACCTTTTAATTTCATGCCTTCTTGTGCAATTTATTAGTTTACATTTTATCATTTAGTTGTTTGAATTTTTGTTCCAAAATATTTATGATTGTAAATTGGTTTCATCTATCTTCCTTTAAACCAATAATAGTTTAGGGCAAGCTAGATAAATTGCATTCAAATGCTTAAATACAATTTTAATTAGAATTTAAGAGTGAATTTACATCTATGATAAAGGATCATAAACAGAAGTTTAGTGGTATCCCCTTTAAAATTATATAAAAGACAATGTTGCCCAAAGTCACCAATTCTAGGTAGCAAGGTAACAATTTTTTGGAGGCTGCAGCTAGTAAAAAAGAAAGAAACAGATTCAAGATGGCGATGGGTCTGGAGCGGCCGTGCCAGGAGACAGCGCGATCCTGTGAGCCGTGC
>NW_007751298.1:8342-9420 GCF_000696425.1 Galeopterus variegatus | reverse complement strand
CTTCAAATGAATGAAAATACAGGTACAGCTTACCAAAACCTATGGGATACTGCAAAAGCAACATTAATAGAGGAGTTTATTGCAATAAGTGCTTATATCAAAATAATAGAAAGGGAAAGTTCCAGCATCAAATCTCCCACAGATCAACCAATTTAAAACTATAGAAATGTAATGACAGCTAGGCTGGGGCCACGGGAGCTCAGGGGAAGATGAGGGGAGACCTACAGAGTTCATAAAGGGGGAGAAAACATGATGAGAGTAAGAAAAAACTGCTCGGAGTACATTGGGCCACGGTGACTTTAGGGCTGGAACTGCTGAGTGCATGCAGCAGGGACCAGCAGAAGCCACAACTGTGCCTTTTCAATGGAGTTGCTTGGAGATGGCAGGGGAGAAGAGGGCCTTGGTGGCCCCCAGGACAACAAGACCACTAATGGTGTTCCTGTGGACCCATGCAGGAGCAAGGAGCCAGAACAGCTGAAGAAGGGCAGCCATTCAAAGGCTGGTTGGCCATGGCAAGGCACCAGCACAGGGCCTGTCCCATGTGGCGGTTTTGGAGCACGAGTGGCAGGGGAGATGGGCCCACCGTGAGAATGCTGGGACACAGCAAGGACAGCCAATCTGCCCCCCAATCAGCTCAGAACCTCTCAGAGGAGACTGGTTGGGAATGCAGAATTGCATGGGGTGCAGTTTGACCGAAAGATTCAGGCCAAGATCAGAGTTCCTACACAACCCAGCTACACCCGGTCTCTGAAGAGCTGGAAGTGCATGTAAGGTGAACCAACAGACCCTGAGCTGCACAAAAAGTCTTCCCTAGGGAAGCAGCAGCAAAGTAGCTATTTAACTCAGCAACACAGCTCAGGTACTGGTTCCCACAGGAGGTTTCCCCATTTTAGAAGTTAGCAAAGGACAAAAAATTAGTTTCGGCCTGGGCACAACAAAGTGCCTCGGGGCCTGCCCAGGGTCTCAGGGCTTGGAGCCAGGTATCAGACCCCCTGCCCCCAATCAGACACACTACCGGTAATTTGCACCCCACCCAGGGGCCCAGGGCATGGAGCCAGGGAACAGATACCTGCCCACA
>NW_007751298.1:6085-6524 GCF_000696425.1 Galeopterus variegatus | reverse complement strand
AAAAATCAGTGAAACAAAAAGTTGATTTTTTGACAGTATAAACAAAATAGGCAAGCCATTGACCAGACTAACTAAAAAAAGAAGAGAGAAGATACAAGTAACAAAAATCAGAAATTAAAAAGGAGATTACAACTGATACCACAGGGGGGGAAAATGAATCACTAGAGACTACTATGAACAACTATACACCAACAAATTTGAAAAGCTGGAGGAAATGGATAAATTTATGGATATATACAAATTACAAAGACTGAACCAAGAAGAAACACAAAACCTGAATAGACCAATAACAAGCAATGAGATTGAAGCAGTACTCAGCAGTCTCCCACCAAAGAAAAGCCCAAGACCAGATGGCTTTACTGCTGAATTCTGCCAAACCTTTAAAGAATAATTAATAACACTTCTCTTCAAATTATTCCAAAAAATTGAAACAAATGCA
>NW_007751298.1:0-790 GCF_000696425.1 Galeopterus variegatus | reverse complement strand
ATAGATGACTTCAGGGAACTGCTACTCCAAGGCAACTTTCATTTGTTGCTGATTTCATGGTACTTGCAATCTCTAATTTTTCTGCTTTAATGTAGTTTGCTATTTCATGGCTTTCAGTCAGGCTAGGTTCTCAAATCAGCTGATTTTTTTCATACACTTCACCTGATCTCCAAGCAAGACTGGAAAATGTGTAGTAAAGCAGTTTGGAGAGAGATGTCTTCCAATGATTATTTTTTTTTCCATCAATTTCTTTTGAAGCCTAATGCTTTGGAAGCTGACTAAAGTAATTCCTTCTCTGAGCTGGGATGCTTCTGCCTCACACCCACAGGATGGTGTGACCCGATAGAGCCTGTGAACTCAGCCTGATGGAGGAAATCTATCTTAAGCAATCATTTTCAAGTCACTACTTGAGAAAAAGAGCTATTGTACTTAAGCTGAAAATGGATGGACCTACAAAGCAGCAGTTAGTGATGAGTCCATGAAGGCCAACTGTATTCAAAGTATTCTCTAAAAATAAATTGACTTGCTGTGGAACGAACCTGTCACTTCTTTCCCAAACTCATTCAGAGAGGTAAGTATGATCTGTGATTTGCTTATTAGTCTTTCTTTCTCAAGGCAACACTAGAGTCTCCAATTTACCAGTGTGTTAGATTTAACTCTGTTTCTACTGTCACAGACTTTTATGAATAATGACTGGCATACCCATCTACTGAGAAAAGCAGTCCCTCAGGATATTATGGACCCTGGTCTGGTGATAAAATAAAATTTACTTTATTAAATTATTTTACTA
>NW_007751297.1:8654-9757 GCF_000696425.1 Galeopterus variegatus | reverse complement strand
CAACATCTTTCTAGGGGCAGAGTCCTATTCAATTAACTTGTTTAATTTTATTATGCAATTTTAGTTTTAAAAGTTAATTTTATTAGGAAGTACACTTTTAAAAATTAGCTCACGTCTACTTCATCAAATTCCTTCAGCTACCACCTTAGGAGTAAGATGACCATAATATTTACCATCCAAACTGTGACACTTTTAATATTTGTTTTGCTGGAACTAGAACAATAACACTGAACACTGCCAAGCAAACTGTAATGTAAGGCCACCCTATTGATAGGTAATCTATAATTTTTCAGATCACTAATCTCACCTGTGGAGTATAGTTATTTCTTTTTTTTNTGTGTGTGTGTGTGTGACAGAGAGAGAGAAAGAGGGAAAGAGAAAGAGGAAAAGTGAGGTGACCCACATAGAGGTTCAATATTTAATGCCTTCTTTTATGCTATCACTATCAATCAAATCATTCCTAATATGTACAGAGAAGTCATTTATCTCCAAACTGGTGATTCCATTACTGTGCTGATGGCATAACCATTCATATTCTCTTTGCTCCTCACTTGACATGTTGATTCCTCCTTCTCCACTTCCAGAATGATGCTTCCTCATCAAATTTTAAGTTAAATGCCAAGAGCCAATCTAATGTATCTCTGTTCTGTTCTTATTTGACAAACATCAATTCTGATTCACTACCCTTGTTTGTGCCAATTCTTCTCACAGTCTCATCATCCAGGATGCTAGTAAAGAAACAAATTTGTTAAGAAATACTGGACACATTTGTGTTTTCTGTCTGCCTGGCTGGGTATAGCCACCTTTCCTTGCTGTCTCCTTTGTCATTGAAATATCTATTGTCTTGACACACAGCACATAAAGTCTTCATTAGAAAAGAATCTGTTTTTGAATATGCTCTGAAGTCTACAATGTAATCCAATTGGAAGGAAATGATTGGGAATCATTAAATTTTCTCTTACATTACAGAGCTGCGATGACTTTATCAGCTTTGTCACATAAGCAGTAATGTTTCCTCCTTCAAACTAGCTGTATGAAATCTCACTCTGACTGTCATTAAAGTCATCACCATTTCATTGAAAATCCTTACTGCAGACTTCCCA
>NW_007751297.1:7180-7835 GCF_000696425.1 Galeopterus variegatus | reverse complement strand
CCTCTCGTCTTTCCAATTTTGAAAGATTGTTGCAGAAATTAGGATTCTAATGTAAAATAATAGTTGTTCGGTTACATGTTATTCTCTAACAGCCTTGTTCAGAAGTCTCATTCTCTCAGTTACAGGTGAAAACTGCTTTTAAGAAAACGAGCATCTAGACAACCTCAACACACACAATCCAAGCCACCACTGGTTGTATTTCCATCAGGAGGGACAGTTCTATGTGCTTATGTCATAATTGAGCAGGACATTAACTGCATTCTGGTTACTGGTATATAACAGTATACTTCAAAACATTCATTGAAAAATAGAATTAAAAGATAACAAGAATCTTCCCATCAACTTTTTGAAGTTCATGTCACTTGCATGTCACTGGCAGGTTGAGCCTCTGGTATCTCCCAGGAGATCTGTCTTTCCACCTGTCCCAGATGGATTCAGAGAATCCAGTGGCAGACTCTGGTGCCATAGAAGGTGGCAGAGAAGTAGGACGAAACAAGCCTTGGCCCTTCCTTGCAGACATTTTCTGGTCTGAGAAATAAACTGTTGTTTTGGTAATCCACAGAAACTCAGGATCATTTGTTATAAGAGTTACTCCTCCCTGACTAATATGGGTGCCTCTGCAAAAAAAAAAAAAAAAAAAAAAAAAAAAAAAAAA
>NW_007751297.1:4755-5384 GCF_000696425.1 Galeopterus variegatus | reverse complement strand
TACTCTACCACTGTCTGGTACCCATATAAATAAGTCAGCAGGTCTTGTCAATTTTTATAGACCCTTCTCTTAGGCTTAAATCATTTATTAACTGCATTAAACACATATTCATTAATTGCAATGTCCTTTAGATTTTATTCATTGAACAATGTTTATGAAGACCTTACTAATTTAGGTCCTAGCATCACACATCTGTAAAAGTATTCTACATTCCAAATTTATGTATTGCCACTAGTTCTTCCATTTCAAAACCATTATGTCCAGTATTTTCTGGTTATTCTTCACAAGGCATTAACTTAATCACATCCCTTAATGCACTAAACTCAATGGCTTCCTTTTTACCATAGGATAAAATCTACATCTTTTAGTCTGGTACTTAAACTTTTATTTTCCCCAAAGTACCTAAAAAGCTCAAACTGGCGAACTGTAATATTCACTATTTGACCTCTCACTATATTAAACCCTGTGTTAGTCATTATACAGTGTTCTTTCTAACAAGCAGCTCATACCTTCCATTTTAATGGTAAGGACAATAATCTTTACAAAAACTTAATATCCTGTCCAAAACTGCATTGGTAGTAAGTGTTCACGCTGAGCCTACAACTCAGGTCATTTTAATTTTAAAGTTT
>NW_007751297.1:0-3726 GCF_000696425.1 Galeopterus variegatus | reverse complement strand
ATATGGAGTAAAACATCTTCTCTAGTGTTGTCAAATTGTCATTCTCTTTTCTATGTTTTGATTGGTTTCCCACATTTTATCCTTACACGTTCAATGTTATAAAAAAAATTATAAGAATTTCCTTAAAATGATTTTTTTTTCTTTTTTGCCAGCATCACTTCCTCTGGGCCACCATCTTTCCATCTCAATAAATTTCCTCATTTATGTTGAAAGATGGCATGCATGAGACTGCCTTTCCCAGCACTTATGTAGTCATTGGTGGATTCAAGAGCTAGCAGCAAAGTTTGAACTTTATATAATTGCTTACAGTTCACATGGAAACACACTTGAGCTGTGCTGTTGGGGGACTGGACTTAGCTAAACTATGGTAAATCAAATAATTCACACCTATTTATAGATAATTCTTAGGCAACTCCGTTACGTATGGGCATTGTTTTTCTCTCATATATATAAATATGTTATATATATATAATTTCTTTAAACCCTTTACCTGTTCTCATAGTTCCCCCTCATCTTCTGTAGTTTGTCTTAAGGATTGAGTCAGGGTCTAGTCCATCTTCAGCACATTTACTTCCTACTCTCTCTCATCACTCTTGTTATATCGATCCTCTCAACTTCTAGGCCAGGAGCCCCAAAATATATCCCTCTAAGAGGCAAGCGAGTAATAAAATGGATTATTGCAGAAAAAGGACTTGTGGCTAACTGAAGGACTCATACCACTCATGATGAACTGGGCATCTTTTTTGCTCTAGAAGAATCTGTGCTGCCCAGGAAGAGAACTTTCGGAATTTTTTTTCCCAAGATACATTTTTGTAAAATTAATAAAAATTGCATTACATGGCAGTTCCTCAAACAATTAAGAATGGAATTGCGATATAATCTAGTAATTCCTCTTCTGAGTATATACCCAAAATAATTAAAAACAAAGACTCAGATACTTGTACACCCATGTTCATAGCAGCATTATTCACAATAGCCAAAAGATGGAAGTAATCCAAGTGTCCGTCTACAGATCAATGGATAAACAAAATATGGTATATACATATAATGGAATATTATTTGGCCTTAAAAAGGAAGAAAATTCTTACTCATGCTACATGAATAAATCTTGAAGGCATCATGCTAAGTGAATTAAATCAGTCATAAGAGAACAACAACTACAGGATTCTGCTCATAAGAGGTGTTTAGAGTAGTCAAATTCAGAAGACAGAAAGTAGAATGGTGATTGCCAGGAGTTGGGTGAAAAGAAGACCAGGGAGTTATCATTTAATATGTACAGAATTTCAGTTTTATAAGGTAAAAATGTCCTTGGAAGATGGTAGTGAAGGTTGCACAGCAATCTGAATGTACCTAATGCCACTGAATTTTACCTCTAAAAATGGTTAGAGTGGTAAAAAAAATACAATGTATATTAAAAATTGCCTTATTTAAAAATGCTGGCAACTAATTCAAAGGGGAAAAAAAAACAATCCCGAGTCAGAATAGCTGAACATAAGTTTTTATTTTTTTTTTAGGGCCTGATGCTTATAAAATTAAGGGGTGGGCTCCTTAAGAAAAATCTGCATAGTTGAATATATTACTGACAGGAGAAAATGTCTGTTTTGATTTATGGTTAAGGAGAAGCATATCCTCCCTTTAACAATTACACAGCTAATGATTGTAAGAATTTTCCACAGGTTAGCTTTAACTCTATATAATTCTAACTTTTTTCTCCCTTCCACTACTCACATAATTCAGATCTTAGTTCTGTAGAAAATTTTCATATGATTTCTGTTTTTTCAAATTAATGTCAAAACTCCCATACCTTTCTTTATGGCTATAGCTCGCAATACTACTCACGCACCACATGACTATATTGTACTAAACCGAAACAAAATGCATCCCCCCTTGGAAGAGTCTGTTTAGGAGATTTGAAAAGTGCTCATGACCTCCCCAAGATAATTCATCATGAGGCAAAGTGAGACAGAGGGAAGACCTTAGAAGAAAGAGATGCTTATCTTACCTGTTGAAAAAAAGGGCAATCTGAGTTAAACTGTAATTCCGAGGCAACATTTTACAACAAGAGAAGAAGTAACAGAAAAAAAGAGGTTTCAAGAAAAAGGATAAAATTTCAGTAGAGCTGAAGATATACATTAAACACTTTAATTTGAATACTAAGATGTAGACATTGCAATACTCTAAGAACAAAGTTAATGGGAATATACTGCTGTGGGATCTTTGAATCAAGACAAGATATTTATATATATATGAAAAAGGAGGAAGGGAAGAGATAGAGACTTAGCTGTGTACACAAAGAAAAATATATTTGGCAGAGCATTCACAATAAAGCAGGTGGAAAAGATTCTGAAACAGAAGGCCAGTGCAATGAAGCAGTAATAATGGGATGGTGAATATATGAACTCAAATGAATCTTTGGCAAAAAGGGAGTACTAGATTTAAGCACTAATGGTAAAAGATTTTACAAGGAGGTCGTCAGAAGAGGAAGAGAGGAGTGGAGTCAAAAAGATTGACTTGCCAACTACATTTGCCATCTGTTAATATGACAGTGCATTATAAAGCGAAATTGTTCATAAGCACTAATGAATCGACTTTAAAAAATACAATCTGTGACATCTGATGAAGCACAGATCATTGAATGCTTGTCAATGTACAGATCAAGCAGAATTAACTCATGGTTAAGTATTCAAACTGTCAACAAAGCATGATGGCCCTCTGAAAGAGAAATGCAACTCTGATTACTGTTTTAAAATATAGTGTCTTTATATTCTTTAGTAACCAACATTTTATGTTATATTTAAGATACTAAGAATGAAGTTAGTAGAAAAAGGATAAAAGGTTAATGCCTATGATATGAAGGTCTGGCTATGCTTCAAATAATATATTATCCCTCATTAGTGAAAATATATGCAAAAGTTCATAAAACTATAGTAAAAATATTTAGAGGTAAAGAAATTTTAACCAAAAATGTATACTACACATTGTATTAATAAATTGGTAATTAAGTATATTTTTCCTACTGCTTCTTATGATATGGTTAATTTTTCCATAGAAACAGCAATAATATTTTTGATCATAGAAGAGGAAGGGTTTCTTCAGAAGCTACCGTGGAAGTAAAATAAAAATGCAGAGATCTCACGGATACAATTCATTTCTGCTCTTAGCAGGATTGACCATTTTCTCCATACTGGATGATGCAAGGCAATATTGGCTATAAAGAAACTGAAATATAAACATCCCACTGCTGCCTTGGAATGACAGACAACCCCTACTTCTAGGGAATCTCCATTTATTCTCTTGCTTGATCTTGTCACAAACTTTTATTTGTATCATTAGATCCTTGAAACTTTACCCCCTGAAGTTCCATAACAGGTAGATAGATGAGATAATTCAGTCTTTATTTCCTTTCCTTTTTTTTTTTTTTTACTAAACAAACAGACAATAAATAACATGATCTTTATTAAGATACTACAAAAAGAATAAAAAGAGCAGTTGCTGAACCTGTTTAGTTGAATGTTGAATTAACTTAAAGTATACTTTCATGGAAAAAAATATTATTAAAAATCATTTAAGATTATATCTAAAGCTGTAGATCTTTATGATTTCAGCATTGTAATGTTTAATTGATGATTTTCTAAATAGTTTCAGTTGAGAGTCTTGGATGTTAGATGATGGAGGGTAAGTGAATCCATTATTTTACCAGGCTTATGCCAAATCCAAATTATTTAA
>NW_007751296.1:9066-9422 GCF_000696425.1 Galeopterus variegatus | reverse complement strand
GGGAGCGCCACCGCGCTTCCCAAGCGGCGCACTATAGCAGTGCGCCACCAGGCCGGCCCCTCTGTGTGTTTTCTTGACTCTGCCTTCCTTTGATCTCGCAGAGTCCTGCACATTAGACCTTCTGATATCTCCTGATCCCTTGCCCGCCACCGTCCCCATCTCTGCTGCCATCCCCACCACTCAGGTCCCCATCCCCTCTTACTGAGAACTGTAACAGCCTTCCAGTGTCCTTGTCTTTACTATTACCCCATCAACCTACCCTCTACACTGCCCTCAGTGGGATGTTTCCAAAAAGCAATTACGACTATACACCCTGCTACAAACACCTTAACCACTTCAGTGGCTGCCTTTACCCT
>NW_007751296.1:5447-6187 GCF_000696425.1 Galeopterus variegatus | reverse complement strand
CCACTTCAAAAAGGGGTTATGAAGATTCAGAGTTTGTACATGTAAAATACTAACAACATCTGGCACATAATAACAATCCAATAAGGTGACTTCTTTTTTTATTTGTTTCCAGTATGTTAAATACAATTATAAGAGGTCATTGTTTTGGACTAAGCTCCTGCACTAGGCCCCAACAGACTAGACTCAAAATCAAAATGGAGTCACCCTTGCTGAGTTCCATGTCAACATATCCAAGCCAAGTGGTGATCTGACCTTCCCAGAAATCAGGAGAGAAAGATAATAGCCAATTTCCCAAACTAGACAGATTTAATAGGTATGATAATGAAGTTCTCTGTGCTTTAATCCTTACACAAAAAGGATAGCCTGAGGTAACCTGATATTAAATAGTTATTTTTCTACTGTTCTGTCTCCCTGCCCCCACCTTACAAAGAAAGTAACTGTCTCTGCTTCGTTCAGCCTCTTTTGTCGATAAAACCAACCTATTCTGCTCAGCTCATTGGAACACTTGTTTTACATAATGGTGAGCTGCCTGATTCTAGAACTGCAATAAAGCCAACTGAGATCTTTAAATTTGTTGTAATTTTGTCCTTTGACAAGTATTTTATTATTTTCCAGAAAGTACTGCAAAGATTATCCTTGAACCATTATGAAAGTATATCTGGAGGCTAAATCGCTAGAAATTAAATGGCAGTGTTAATGGGTACGTGCATTTAAATTTTGAAGCCCTCCAGGGCCGGCCC
>NW_007751296.1:2336-4651 GCF_000696425.1 Galeopterus variegatus | reverse complement strand
AATGAATTTTGAAGCCCTCCAAAGAGGCTGTTCCAGTCTACTCACCTATAGAAAATATGGCAGAATAGTTATTTTTATCCTCATTCCTAAGCCAATCCAACATGTTATCAAACTTTTTTTAACGTTCTCAATACAATAAGAGAAAAACAGTATCTCGTTGTTGTTTAAATGTACATTTCTTTAATTTTTAATAAAGTAGAGGGAGCTAATTTATCTTAAGCTCTGAAAAGAGATGTTCTTGGGCATCTAGGGGAGGATTTATTGATAGGCAAAGTTATGTGCATATGTGCATTTTGGAGTAGGGATGGGAAAAGGATTTTTTATTTTTCTTAAGACTATTGAAGAAGTCTACAACCTAAAAAAAGAACCAAAACGCACAGCATGTGATAGGTGGTGAAGTTCATTACCGATAAGGAATGAACGGAGGTTTCCACTCAGGATATAGAAAGCTGCAAAACTGTTACTCTCACCCTAATAACAAAAGTCAGATAAACTACAAAATTACAGCTTTTCTTGAACAATCAGAGAGCTGGGGTCACAGCGCAACCCAGTATCCTAGAACCCAAGAGAAGACAGGCCCCTGCAAGGAGAGATGGGGTGTGGGAACAGACTCACTGTAAGACTGGGTAAGGCAGAGCAAGGGAGCAAGAGACACCCGCGTGGTGCCAGCAGGTGGTAAGATTTTGCTAATATTTTTAATAAATTGCTAAAGGCTGGGTGAGGGCTCAAATAGAGTCCTTGGGAGCTGACATCCAAAGGGACTCTTGTCCACAGACCTCAACAGAGGATCAGGAGGAAGAGCAGAGGCAGAAGGGACTGACCGGAGGGAGCCTCCCTCAGTGGTGCAGTCTGGAGGAGGGGGTGGCTGCTGCCGAGAGAGAGGCATGAGCCCCACCTGGACACTTCTCCCAGGAGAGGAAGAGGAGGAGGAGAAAGAGACAAAAACCTTAAGCTGGGGGACAGGCAGCAAATTATGTTGCCCCAAAGGCACAGGTGAAGAGCCCCTTGCAGGAGGCTAAGGGTAAAAGAAAAACCTTCCACCTCTGTGGGAGGGACAGGAAACAGTCCCACACCCAAGATCATGTTAAAGCAGTGATTCTGGAGGTGGGAACTTTGCCCCCCAGGGGACATTTAGCAATGTCTAGAGACATTTTTCGTTGTCACAACTGGGGTAGGGGGTGTGCTATGGGCCTCTGGTAGGGATGTCGCTAAACATCATACAGTGCCCAGGACAGCCCCTACAACAAAGAATTCTGCAGCCCAGAATGTCAATAGTACCAAGGTTGAGAAATCCTGCACTACAGGTCTTCAACTGCTGGAGGACAGGCAGGAAACTTCCCCACACAAGACCTGATATAGACACAAGGCTGAGTTTGGCTGCCACAGGAAGGAGGGACAGAATCATTGAAAAATTTCTACCACTGAGATCCAGGCACACAGGGTCTGCCTGCATGCCTGGACCAGGACAACAGAACCCTCTGAACTCACACTCTGCCCCACCAGGCCAGTAAGCACCAAGTGACAAGCAACAGCAGTGTACCCCTGGGGGAGGGGAGAGAGAATGGCAAGAGACCTCTTCTGTGACACAGGTGCACAGGGAAGTCAGAAAGCTTAGGGTATGGCAGGAACACTGAGAAAACCTGGGGCAGGAGAAGCGAGATTGGATAAGGGGCAAAAAGAATAAGTATGATTGGTAACAATGAATATGCTAATAAAAACTAAATTAAAAAATAAAAATAAAAACCCAGCACCAAGCACAAGATAATGCTAGAGGAATATGAAGGCAATGGTATGTGGACGGTAACCAACTATAGCAACAGCAAAGCCCAAATGGAACTAAACTCCTGATCAGATTGACCCAACCCTTTACACACACACACACACACACACACACACACACGCACGCGCACACACGCACACGCACACGCACGCACACACACACACACACAGCTTAGCAAAAGAGGCATACACATTTCCAGCTGTAAGTACTATTTATCTCCATCTCTACTATTCTAAAGATTTCTTAGTCAAAAATTATGATATATGAAAGAAATCAAAGAAAAAAAAATATCCCACTGTCCAGAAACAAAATAACCACTGGAGCTGGACTCACAGAAAACCCCGATGTTAAAGGCTGTAGTGGAAAAGGTAGACAACATGCAGGAACAGATGGGTAATTTCAGCAGAGAGATGAAAAGTATGAGTGAAACGGGAATGCTGGAAATAAAAAACATAGTTGCCGAGTGTCATAGTTCGTCTTCTGTTGCTACAACTAAATACCTGAAACTGGGTAATTCATAAAGAAAAGAAATTTA
>NW_007751296.1:0-691 GCF_000696425.1 Galeopterus variegatus | reverse complement strand
GCAAACCCACTCTTTTTTTTCACTTAATAGTGTATTATGGACAACTCTACATGTCAGTTAAGTACAGCCCCAAAGCAACACTTTCATGGCTGCCTTGTATTTGAATAAATACCTCCGTTACAGTTTATTTCACCAATTCTCTTTTATTGACACTTAAGTTGCGACCTCTTGTCTGCAATTATAGCACCACCATGGTGAGCATCCTTGTACTGATATCTTTGTGCACTTACCTAATTTTCTTTGGAAGAATTCTTAGACATGAAATTGCTGTGTAAAAAATAGGGACACTTTTCCCTATTGGGTCTCCTGCACCCACCAGAGAGCCAGACACACAGCGTGATTTTTAAGGCTTTTAAACAATTGTCAAATTGTTCTTCAGAAAGCATCTCCCGGGGCCGGCCCGGTGGCACACTGGATAGTGCGCCGCTTGGGAAGCGCGGCTGCGCTCCCGCCCGAGGGTTCGGATCCCACATACAGACCGGTTCCCGCTCACTGGCTGAGCGAGGCGCAGGAGCAACGCCGAGGGTTGCGATCCCGTTGCCGGTCCCCGGTCCGGTCCGGGGGCAACACTGAGGGTTGCGATCCCTTGGCTGGTCCCGGTCCGGTACGGAGGCAACACTGAGGGTTGCAATCCGTTGCCGGACACGAAAAAAGACAAAAGACAAAAAAAAAAAAAAAAAAAAAAAGCAAC
>NW_007751295.1:0-9422 GCF_000696425.1 Galeopterus variegatus | reverse complement strand
ATTATAAGGGTAGATTGAGGTCAGGGTTAACACAGAAAACACTAGAAGGGAGCCAAGCTCAGGTCAGAATTTTGAAGAGTTTTGTTTTGGGATGGGTTGGTTTTGAAATTCTGTTGAGACTTAATGGAAGATATAATTGAATATATACATTTAGGGGTCATGGGCACTGTAACAACTTTGGAAGAAAATAAAATATACCCTCTGTCCCATCATTGCTTCATAATTGCTGTTCATATTTTGGCAAAATTTTTAAAAGCATTTAGGCAAATTTTCCCGCCAAATTCTATGCACATAAACACCTTTCTGTGTCTATAGATATATATCTCTATGTCATCGTTTACAGCTGCATATAATTTCCTATGTTCACTATTAAGCCTGCAGAGATTTTGTAGCTCTAGGTATGATTTCTAAGAAAGCATACCAGG
This sequence comes from Galeopterus variegatus, assembly GCF_000696425.1. Classification (NCBI taxonomy): domain Eukaryota; kingdom Metazoa; phylum Chordata; class Mammalia; order Dermoptera; family Cynocephalidae; genus Galeopterus; species Galeopterus variegatus. Next base: position 8,997 of record NW_007751295.1, on the reverse strand, counting down.
GGAGAAGAGAATTAAACCAAGAGTTTGAACATATACATGTAGATGATAAGAGAAGTGAGAGTGGGCTGTGAAGGAGGGTGGGAAGAAGACAGGCTTGGAGCAAAGACGGAGAACTCACATCCCACGGTGCTGTAGGTTGGAGCAATGAAAGTCTAGAAAATATTGAAGAGGTGGCATGGAGACTGATACCAAGGGGAAACCCCACTAGATTTGGAGATGAGGATGTTATTAATTGTCTTGAGAAAACACTAAACATTGGGATTAGGAACAAACGCATCCTGAACGTGTTGGCAGTAGCAGAACAGAGCTGGAGCCTTTGGAAGAGACTTAGCATGCTGGAGAAATGGGAAAGAGATGAGGCAAAACAGTGGGAAATGCAGGACAGAGAGGGATCAAAGGCACACAAGGAAAAGTTGCTTCCCCTGAAAGGAGAGGGAACATTTGTTCTTCAAGAGAAATAGGAAGAAGAAATGAGCTGAAATGAATATTTTTGAAGGGCAGAAAAGGAGAGATGGGGAAATTCTGCTGGTTTCATATTGTTATTGCAATCAGGAGTGGAAATAAGAGGCTGGCAGAGATTAGGTGAATGGAAAAGCCATGGAAGAACCCCTCTGAAAAATGCCTTAGGTAGTTAATAGAAATAGAAACGATGGTCATTCAGCCCATTAGAGTCCTTAGAAGACATCGTGAATTTGCAGGCTATCCAGTCATTGCATTTTGACTTTGGCCAGTGAGTCTTGTCAAGTATTTGGACAGAGCCAGAACTACTGGATCAGTTCTAGATTGAGGCATGTGAAAAACGAATAAAAGAGGAAAGAAAGGTTGTAGGTAATTAGAGGCAGATGAAAAAAGAGAAAAGGACAGCTTAACAAGAAGAGCCTTAGGAAAAGTATTGAATTATAGGCTGTGCTTGCTTTAAAATTTAGATTACACTCAAAGTTGTAAAGTAGATAAATGATGGAGTGTTATTCACATTGTAAAAGGATTATTTATGTTACCAAAAAAACCCACGGTTGGATTCTTTGCAATGCTCATTGTTTACTTAAAATATAATTTGCCTGACAAAAATTCAATTTGCAAGCATTTTTCTGGGACACACCTATTATCCAAAGTGAGGTTTACTCCCATCGTTCTGCTTAGGCAGAAATGAAAGCACAAGTGGGTAGTGCATAGATTTAGGCGTTAGTAGATCAGTGTCTTTGCTGGCTATGCGGATGTGGTTTTCGGTGAGCTGTTTGAAACTCTTATCCATTCCGCTCATTCATAAAACCAAGAGAATAATCTCTGCCTATTTCAGAGATGAGGATTATTTTACCTAGTAATGATTAATGACCTGATATCAGCAAAGCAGTCTCAGCTTCTTGCAGATAAAAAGCACGTGTCCCGAGATTCCTATATTAGTCCATTGTTTTTTCTCCATGGGAACCTTAGCCCATTTGGTACCAAAAAAGCTTGGGATGTTTCCAGGAGACATGTGATGTTCTGGGAGCATGGGAAATTATGAAATTATATAAATTTTTTTCTATCAAAATTTTTCAAAGCTGCAAAGTACATACTTTATGTATTAAGACATTACTACTCTTCTGGAAGAAATGAGCTACAATTCAGGTGAAGAACCAGGACACATAAGAGTGAATGAACATTTCCCTATTCTTTTTTCTTAAAGATTGTATCTGATGTCTTTTCATTAGCAGCAGTCATTACTGGCCAGTGCAACAATTGTATAGTGATCATTCTTTTCCAGCATACTTCTATTTCTCTGTTCTTCTGTGTGTAAGACTTTTCCCTAATCTTCTCACTAGTGAATTATTTTACTTTCATATAGCAATGTACACATTCATCGTCAAGTTTCTTTCTTTCTTTCAAAGGCACACACACATACACACATACACGACTCTTTATAGACAAAAAGCAAGCCACAAAAAGCCTATGAGGTTTTGGCATATCTTTTAAAATGTATTCCTTAGTGTATTTGTCACGGTAATCCCAGATATTGTTACTCCATAATTTCTAGTGATTACTTTGCTTTAGAACATGCTACTCTGCTTCTTTTGGCTTTAGGTTGAAGTGCAGATAATATATGATTTATAATCTTTTGCAAAAGTTTTTTTTCAAGCACACAGTGAAATGAAACACACATTCACAATGTGAGTAAATATTGCTGAATGCATGATTCAAAAGCAGGCTTGAACAACTCATGAGAATTCTAGAGAGAAAAAAGAAAGTGACTTTTTCTCCCTGCAAATTTAAAAAAATCTGTAAAACAGAAAATAATACCATTTCCACCTTTTTTTTTTTTTACAGGTCTGTTATGGGCATACGTTTTCCACAAAGTACTTTGGGTTTCATGGTTAGAGGAACGTTCAGATACAATACATGCTCTAATAATTTTGGTGCATACATTTATTTACTTGTATTCGTATTAAATACAACATGTTAGCAATAGAATGAGTCAAAGGGAGAGAACGGTGGCCCAAGGGCTCTCAGGAATGAAGTGGTGCTGCGTAACTGTTCTGAGATCAGACGAAAATGCAAAGAACCAAGGAGGATTAAAGAGACTCCAGGAAGCTTTAGGAGACCCATAGAAAAAAAGGGGACAGAGAGAGAAGTGAGGGTGGGAAGAATGAGTATAGCAACGGGGAGCATTAATCCATCACTAAAAAGGCAGAATCACACTTAAAATATGTGTAAGAATTTATACTTATATAGACTAGAATAACTGAAGTGAAAAATTATTTCTCTGTTCAAGGTGCAGAGATCAAAGGAGCATCTTATCACATGTTTTAAAAACACTTTTTTTATTGCACAGATATAGAGTACAAAGATTTAGGATTTTGAGAAGAATTCACTATATTAAAACTGAATTATCTGTGTTCTATATTCCTTTACAACATTTTTTCAAGTAGGTATAAAGAATCAACATTATTTTATCTGAAAAAAATTTGTCCTAGTGCAGATAGACTAGCAATGGAAATAGAATAGCATGTAGGAAGTATAGTTGATAAATAACAGAAAATCATTAAAAAAAATCAAATCCCCTAACTTTACAACATCTGCTTATACTGGTAACTATTTAATAAGCATTTGGAAAAGGTAAAATGAACTTTGACCTAAACAGGGAGCCTAAATTTAATAAGGAAATATAAAACTTAGCAATCCTGCAGTTTCTAAGCAAATGGATAAAATATTAATAAAACTGATCACATATTTCTGTTGCTGAGAAGAAGCTGATTGGGCACATAACCACTTGAGATGTATAAGCAATTATACACTAAGCCTTAGATTTCAGTCATCCTGGAAAAGGGTGTTATTACCTTGGCAGTTAAAATCTATCTCAAAAGCGAATGCCGTGAAGTCTGGAATTCTGCGTGTACTTGTTCCATTGCTGGTATCCCTTCCCTTAGCTCACAACATTTTTTCATGTGACAACTCCCTCTCCTCCTATAACGTACTGTTTGCATAATGCAAAAGGAATTAAAAAAAATTAATACCTACTGAGATGCTTCTGTTGACACTTGAGCAGTTCTGAACATGCGTACTAATGCACTCTGGCTGAGAGTGACTTGGCATTGATTCATGTGTGAATGTCTTCCTATTCTTCTATTCTTTATTAAACAGCGTTGCATTAAAGTATTCTGGCACGTGGAGAGGTAAAATACAAACATTTGCACAAACGTACAGAAGGATCCCTTCCAGAGAGGAAATAAAGACAGTTTCCAAATCTGCTAGTTTCTCGGTATGATTTCAACCCTGTAAACTCCAAACCTTCAGGTAACAAAGGCAAAATTAAAATAAAGAAGTTCGCTTTGGCAAATCAAAGAATCTAAGTTTATTTCTTGCAACATCTTTTCTTTTTAGCTCTATAAAAACAGATTACCAAAGGAAAATGTGGCAGTAGGTGCATATTTTTTAAACGGAAGAAATTGTTCCCCAGAACTTTTCAATAAGAGAAAGCATGTGACCTCCTTTCTGTGAGACCCACAGTACAGTAAACAATTGAATCCATATTCAGCCAGATGCTTCCAGTGTGTAAATTACTCCCTGGGTAAATGTTAGGCACTTTTGGAGCCGCATTAACTCTTTCAGGCTTCGAGTATGCAATTTAGTAAATTACTGCTGCCTGTACTTAATGGTGCTCCAGGGACCGAAAAAGATTAATGTAGCTCCAGAAGTGCCTAAGTTACTCTCAGGGAGAGCATCTGACTGAATGGAAGTAGCTCGTGTCTAATCATTCTTTGTAAAAGGAGGTATTCTTTAAAATTCTTTAAAGTTGCCTTCATTTTCACTATTGCATATCCCCCTCCCCAAAACATACGTACTAAGAATCCGATTTTTTTTTTCTTCCCTCTGTTGGAGACAAGGTTTATTTTTGGAAAGGTTTTCATAGACTCTTTTCTCTGCAAAACATCATGGTAAACTATTAGTTCTTGTTCAACGTGGTCTTTTTGTCATTTTGGCTCAGATGATTTCATTCTGCTTAATAGCTTCTCTGAAATTCCCTCTGAAATCATCCCTTACTGCTTTTCCTATTACTTCTTTGATAGCCATCGTCTTTCTTTCATATCGTTTTCTCTTCTACTCCCACTGATATTTATTATGGACCCCAGTCTGGCTCCCTCCTGGTCTCTACACCCACAGGGCTTTATTGATCTCTTCCAGGTTCAAGGTTATACGTGGGTGTGATTCATCCCTCCAGGCAACCATCCACTTCCCCCTTATACCACCTCAAATTTGGTTCTATCCATGGGTTAACTTAAATTAGGTATCTCATCACCAGGTCAGGACATAACAAAAACATATGGAGCCTATCTTGTGGATCAACTCATCATATCTCATCCTCTCCAGCTATGGGGCATCTTATCAGAAGCCTAGAGCAGTAACCATTCTTATAATAATACTAAACCTTTTATTTCCTCCTAAAGCATATTCTTATAGTCTCGTGTGACTTTTCCCACTCCTCTTTATTCAGTGTTGCTTTGGACCCTCTTTATCTATAGTAGTTTCCCCTTCCGAGGGGCACACATTCCATGACCTGCAATGGATGCCTGAAACCAGGGATAATACCAAACTCTGTATATACACTATGTTTTCTCCTATACATACACACCTATAATAAAGTTTAATTTATAAATTAGGCACAGTAAGAGATTAGCAATAACTAATAATATAATAGAACAATTATAATAATACACTATAATAAAAGTTATGTGAATGTGGCCTCTCTGTCCCTTTCAAAATATCTTAATATTTTTGGACTGCAGTTGAGCATGGGTAACTGACACCACAAAAAGTAGAACCACATGTTAGGGGGGACTACTGTACTCAATCTTTACACCTGATAATAAATTCTGATTTTGCCTATCTGTTCTCCCAATAACCTACCAAGGTTCAAACCCCCTCCAACTTCTACTTGACTAAATGGAAGTGATTTAATACTTTCTCTTTCCTATCTACTTTGATAAAAACTTGTTTCTCTACAAAGAAATTTTAAAAACATACAATATTCATGTAATCAGTTTATGATCTCTTATCATTAATACCCTTATGTTTTAGTATCAATAGATTTGAATATTTATGTTGATTTGTATTAATGCAAAATTTTAAAGCACGTGTTACATTTGAATAATAACTACTTATTGTATAGATTCTCACATCTCTCCTCTGAGCTTGACACTATTTGAGGCGCCCCAAAGTAAATACGAGGATCAAAATGTGCATAGAGTATCAGAACGAATAAAATGCATAAATTAATCTATTGAAGAAATTGGTACAAAATTGCAGGTAGAGAATTTGTGGAAGACAGGGCAACATATCAGCTATAGTAATAAAAGAATACTTCATGAAAAGATCCGGGGCTTGATTTAGAAGTTCAGAGTAGAGCGAAGGGAGCATTAAAGGTGAGAGGAGATACGTGAAGGTGAAAATCAGTGTGGTCCACACTGGGGCATTGGAGCCATGGGCCTGGGCATCCTCTTATACAATACCACAAGACATATTCACTTTCTGTCAATTTTTATCTTGTTTCTCCGTGTTTCTTGAAATACCATCTAATGCTTAGTCCAGTTGATTTCTCTTGAGTACATTTAACTCATTAGAGTAAAAACAATTTTGAAAGAAAAAAAAGAGACATAAGTTTTAGAATTTTACAAAAGATGAGAACCAAAACCAAATGCCGTCTTATGTAACGGTAAAGGAATTATCATATGTAATTCAAGATAAGTATTTTCATTTGTATTCCAGTTATTGTTAAATGACTAATGGATATTTTGGATTTAAAAATTAAAGATTAGATACATGGAAAAAGAGATGTGATTTTTAAGATCACAAGACTTAATTGGAGTAAACTGATTTGGCCCAACTTTACCATTTAATCAACATTCCAACTGGGATTATGGTACATGTAAGTATTAGGTTGAGCATATGAAATTGCTGCAGTTCAGCCATTCAGACCTCCCCCAAATAGCAATTTCATATGGTTCAACTTAGCATTTTAATGAAACATGTTTCACTTTGAAATTTATTTTATATATAACTTTGTTCCAACCCTGGCCTGGGCTATCCTTCCAGACCCCAATGTCCCAGGTGCTGTAGGAGCCTAGAATAGGAAGTGTACAATGTAGGAGAGATGAGTTATATGGAAGACAACCTGTGTACTCAGGAGGCATATGAACCCCCAGAGGAGACCACCATCTATCTGAGAGATAACTTTGCTAACATGCACAGACACCAGGTGATCCTGGGGGATAAAAATATTGCCTCTGACATTGGTGAACTAATACCTCCCATCTCCCCACCATTTTTAAATGTAAGATCTGGTCCTTTAAGCCAAAGAAGTTGCCACCTTTGAGGTGAAGTTGGCAAGATAGGCCTGGGGCCTGCAGAAATAATGGTTTCTAGTTTTTTTTTGTGGTCAAGGCAACTTCTTCTAAAAGAGGCTTTCAACCTGCCCGGCCTTCTAGGTTCAGTGTGGATCACAGGCTGTAGCTAGTAGACATGCTATCCCCATGGAACCTCAACCATAACTACCAGTAAACTCATCATTTGGTCTGAGTCAGAAGTTTAACAAAAAAAAAAAGAGAGAGAGAGAGAAAGAAATCCACGTTGGTTTGAATTCTGGGTTTGTCACATCTAGCTGTGTGATATCGACCAGGTCATTTGACTTCTCTGAGTCTCGGTTTTCACAGACTGTGGGGCTGAGTCAGAGGAAGTGTGTGATGGTGCTTGGCACACTGTGTATTGTTCAGGGGCCTGCGCTAACTCTGAGCATCATTATTTGGCCAAAAGCCTGAGAAACAACGCTGTTCCTTACGCAAGCAACTCTGGTCCCTCCGAAGCCACACCTGAGCCGACTGTTCTTGTGTCAGGACCCCTGTGCACAAGAGAGTTGGAGGGCAGAACACAGGTTTTACCACTCCTCTCAGATTTTCTTTTTATATATACTTTACTTTTTCCTCCCCAGGACGTGTTTTATTTCAGCTATAATTTTTTTCTACTTTTGAAAGCCAATAAAAATTAATCAATCAATAATTGCATTGATGGGGGAAAAACTAATAAAAGTAGAACCATAAGAACCATAACAGGACATGAACTTAATAACTTTGAAATATAAAGGGGAGGCTTTATCCATGGGAATTTACAGATACGATTTGGCCACCAGACGGCTTTCATATTTCTTCATTACTGCAATACAAACATAAGAAATACGGAGAAAAAAACTCTATATAAGTGCTATAAATTTTGAGCTGAATTCCCTAGTCCGTGCCATGGTAGTCACCCAAGGACTTCTTTTTATAAAATCAGGCTTAATTTAGTGTATATTTTGCTTCCTCAACAAAAAATGTGGAATACTTAAGTTTTAAAAAAAAAAAATATTTGGACTTTTTCTCCTTTTACAGATTACTATCATTTATTTTACTTAATAAAGTAAGCCGCAGATTTCAAAATCTTCTTACTCTCAAATATGAAATTGTGTAACCCCTCACTCTTTGTGTCACCTCTCAAAGGTCTTCTTATATTCTTTTAAGCAGAAAAAGAGACCATGGTTTACGTTCCCCTCCCTTATTTCTGGTCCTTTATTTCATACTTTCGTATACGAGTATTTCAAATAGTGAGGGGTCCTTTTGCTGTTTAATTCCCAGTTGAAAGCTCCATATAAGCTTTATATATTTTTCTTCCCTTTTGAAAAGAAAAATCAGTCAAATTCCCTTTCCATCTTTAAAACATAACCTGTCAAAAGTGATCCTTCACTAATCATCTGGCCTTTCCCATCTGGGTTCTGCTGATAACCAGTCGTGAGAGCTTGAGCAAGTCACTGGATTTCTCTAAGCCTCAGTTCTCTCCCTGTATAAAACAATTCAAGTAGATGATGGCATAGGTCCCTTCACCGAAAATTTATGATTCTATTTTCATTGGTTTAATTTTCTCTTTCAGCTACTTTAAAATGATTAATTCTGTCCACTTCCACTTTCGATGATTATTCTCTAGCCTTCTTCATCTTCTGACATCCAGGCGTGCAGATCTTTTAAAACTACTTTAGTTTCTGTGCTTTACTGTGACTATACTTGGAAGGACGTGGCCTCTTCATAATCAGCGTGAATGGCCTCTCTCTCGCAGTCCTGCTCCTTGACATGCCCATTGTCTCAGCTGATTGTTCTTAGTTTCAATCCTCTTCAACCAGGGGACTTGGGACCATTATCTTATTCTGATTCTCTCTAATTACTTTTTTCAGTGCGGACTTTAAATAGATATTCATGGTCATCCCACTCCTGATGGTTAAGTATCTACAAGAAAAGGATCAGCTCCAGGTAAGACAGGAGAGAAGCAAAGTCCTTTATATTTTTAGTTCCTGCTGAAAAACCTATACCAGGTGCTCTGTTTTTATGAAAGAGACTCTCACAAAGTAGGGCCTTCTCCAATCTTAGATCCAGGTACCTCAGGCTCTCTTACGTCCTTTTTATTGCTTTCACATTTACATGACAACTTATCCTCTCAAAACTT
>NW_007751294.1:8742-9422 GCF_000696425.1 Galeopterus variegatus | reverse complement strand
CCGCGGGTTCGGATCCTATATAGGGATGGCCGGGGTGCTCACTGGCTGAGCGCGGTGCGGCTGGTCTCAAAAAGGACAAAAAAAACCCCAAAAAACAAAAAAAAACCCAGGAGTTTAAAGTCAACAATGAGAAATTCATTGAATTTCTCTATTAATAAATATTTATTGATTGCCTGCTATATAAAAATGAATTTGTTTATTTATTAAATCAACAATCACTTACTGACTATGTCTTATGTCCTTAGAACTGTGGTATACATGAGAAATACTCTCTGCCAAATATGCACAGAGCAGGATTATCTGACAGAACTTTCTTCAGTGGCAGAAAGAGTAGCCACTATTGATAAGTGGATAGAATAACTAAAAACACTGTTTTTAATTTTACTTAATTTTAATAAATTAAATTTCAAATTTTAATAAAACCCTGGTATAGCCAGTGGCAACCACATTGGACACTGCAGTACTAGAGGAATTCTAACACACAAATATGCGGACAAACAATTGTAATTAAATCCATTAGTACTTAATGCAGGGCTTCTTAAATTACTATTGAGACCCAGCAGGGAGTACCTAACTCTGTTGAAATTAAAGGGGGCGTAGGGGAGGAGAAGGGAAGACACACAAGGAAGTTGTGTACATTTTAGCTGAATTTTGAAGGAAAACAATAAATATACAACAGA
>NW_007751294.1:0-3689 GCF_000696425.1 Galeopterus variegatus | reverse complement strand
TCTCACATACAAAATACAATCATTCCATTCCGACACTCCCAGAAGTCTTAGCTTGTTCCAGTACCAACTTAAAATAAGTCCAAAGTCTCATCTAAGATGAAAGGCCATACTCCTTCCAGCTGTGAACCTACAAAAATCAAAACCAAGTTTATCTACTTCCAAGATACAATGGTGGAACAGACATTGGGTACACATTCCCATTTCAAAAGGGAGGAATAGTCTAGAAGAAAGGAGAAACAGGTCCCAAACAAGTTCAAAACCCAGCAGGGCAAACATTAAATCTTAAAGCCCCCAAATAGTCTTCTTTGATTCCAAGTCCTGCATCCTGGGCACAATGGGGCATCTGGGCCCCCAAAGCCTTGCACAGTCTTGCTTCCACAGCTCTGCCAGGCACAGCCCAATTGGCTGTGCTGGTGTCTGCAGCTTTTCCAGCTAGTGTTGTATGTTGCCAGTGGCCCTATAGTTCTCTGGTCCTGGCAGCAGCCCTGCTGCCTTGGCTCTACTAGACATTACCCTGGTGGGGGTTCTCTTGCTCAGAGAATTCTTGCTCAGCATCGCTCTAGTAGATGGCCTCTGTGGTGACTCTGACCCTGCAGCAAGTCTCTGCCTGGCCTCCCCAGGCTTTTCCATACATCATCTGAAATCTGGGAGGAAGCTGCCACACCTCCACTGTTCTCATATTCTACTGGCCTGCAGATTTAACATGATGTGGATGCCAAGGTTCCGAACCCTCGGCGGGAGCGCCACCGTGCTTCCCAAGCGGCGCACTATAGCAGTGTGCCACCAGGCTGGCCCCATTAAATCTTAAAGCCCCAAAATAGTCTTCTTTGATTCCAAGTCCTACATCCTGGGCACAATGGGGCATCTGGGCCCCCAAAGCCTTGCACAGTCTTGCTTCCACAGCTCTGCCAGGCACAGCCCAATTGGCTGGGCTGGGGTCTGCAGCTTTTCCAGCTAGTGTTGTATGTTGCCAGTGGCCCTATAGTTCTCTGGTCCTGGCAGCTGCCCTGCTGCCTTGGCTCTACTAGACATTACCCTGGTGGGGGTTCTCTTGCTCAGAGAATTCTTGCTCAGCATTGCTCTAGTAGATGGCCTCTGTGGTGACTCTGACCCTGCAGCAAGTCTCTGCCTGGCCTCCCCAGGCTTTTCCATACATCATCTGAAATCTGGGAGGAGGCTGCCACACCTCCACTGTTCTCATATTCTACTGGCCTGCAGACTTAACATGATGTGGATGCCAAGGTTTCCAGCTTGTGCTTTCCAGAGCTGCTGCATAAACCACACTTGGGGCCACTTGAGGCTGGGCTGCTCCAGCCAGAGCAGCTGGGATGCAGGGAGCAGGTTCTCAAGGGCAGCTGTGCCCCAGATCTGTCCTTCAGGACAACTCGGTCTTTCGAGGCCTCTAGGTCTGTTTTGGGAGGGACACCCTTCCAGACTTCTGAAATGCTTTCAGGGCCTTTCTCCCATTGTCTTGGCTATTAGCATCTGGCTTCCTCATCACCAAGCTAATGTCTTTACCAACCAGTTTATCTGCTTCACCCTTGCATTTTTCTCCTGCTCTCAGCTTCTCTACCACATGGCCAGGCTGCAGACTTTCCAAATCTTTATGCTCTGCTTTCCTTTTAAATTCTGGCTTTACATCATGCCTTTGCCACCATAACTCTGCATAGGCTGTAAAAGTGCCATGCAGGTTCCTTAATGCTTTGCTGCTTGGGTATTTCTTCTGCCAAACATTCTGGTTCACAACTATTAAGTCCCACCTTCCACAAAGTCCAAGGGCATGGACACAATGCAGCCGAGTTCCTTGCTATGGTGCAGCAAGGGTGATCTTTTGTCCAATTCCCTATAAGTTCGTCATTTCTATCTGAGACCTCATCATCAGCATGGACTTTACTGTCCACATTCCTATCAGCATTCTGGTCACAACGATTTAACCATTTAACTCTAAAACATTCAAAACATTCTCTCAACATTTTGTCTTCTTCTGAGTCCTCTAAACTCCTCCACCCTTTGCCTATTACCCAATTCTAAAGCTGCTTCCACATTTTCAGGTATCTGTATAGCAACACCCCACTCCTCAGTATCAATTTTCTGTATTAGTCCATTTTGTGTTGCTATAACAGAATACCTGAGACTGGGTAATTTATAAAGAATGGAGGTTTATTTGGCTTATGATTCTGGGACATCTGCATCTGGCACAGGTGTCAGGCTGCTTCTGTTCATGGCAGAAAGTGGCAGGCAGCCAGTGGGTACAAGCAGATCACATGGTGAGAAGAAGCAAGAGAGAGAGAGAGGAGGTAAACAACCAGCTCTCATGGGAACTAATAGAGCAAGAACTCACTCATTAATCCCCCCACCTAGGGAGAGCATTAATCCATTCATGAGGGATCTGCCCCTATGTCTCAATCAGTTTCCAACACTGCCACATTGTGGATCAGATTTCCACTTGAGTTCTGGAAGGGACAACACATCCAAACTCCATCAAATATCAAACACCAAATTGAGTAGTAGAAGAGATCCACTGGTCAGCATGGTATATCATTTTGGGCTCCCTGCACGAAGACAGGAAAGATATAAGAATGACATGCCAGAAAGCAAGGTAGTAACATTCTGGCCTATGGAAAAAGCATTTGTGTAACTGAGTTAAGTTGTGACAAAGTAGCTACCTCATGAGAGAAAAGAGGGGGAGTTGATGCCAGTCCTTAAAATGAAAAAAGCAGTCAAAAACTGTGTCATGCTCTATTGACAGTCTTAAACTAAAAAAAGGAAAAAAAAATCTTTTACATGCTTGTGGAAGCCCCACGGATAGGACAACATATATATATATACTCAAGTCAAATTCAAGTCAAATATACTTGTCCTGCAACATCATCCTTAGACCCAGGTAATGATAATAATGAGAGAGAAAGCTTGCCAGGAACTGAACCAAGTACTTTTTAGTGCATTACTTATTATTCTCAAACCATCTTATAAGCTAGGTACTATATTAGCACCATTTTATAGATAAGCTTGCCAAGGCACAGAAGGATTAAGAAATCTACTCAACATCAGCAGGGAATAAAAGTCTGGATATAAACACAGGCAATCCAGCTCTTAACTACATAATCTGTATTACTTCTGGAGAGATGCCAACAGGCTCTACAGTGTATGAGATTGGCTGCACACTCTTTGCTACACTTCAGAATGTGAGGTGGAGTGCAATATCCCTACTCTAGAATCTAGGTGGACTTGGTGACTTTCTTGAGCATTAGGATGTGGAGGGAGTGACATTTAGGACTTCTGAGGCCAGGAATAGGAAGCCGTGCAATTTCTACCTGGGCCTTTTGGAGCTTCACTCTCTGGATTCTCCCTCTCAGATCCCAGCTGCTACACTCTGAGAAGCCCAAGCCATATAGAGTGGCCATGTGGAGGTACTCTACCAACATCCCCAGCTCAGCTGCCAGGTCATGGCCAGTGTCAGCTGTCAGACATCCGAGTGAGCCATCCTAGACATCTAGCTTAGCTGAGCCTTCAGATGGCTGCTGTCCTGGCCGTAACCACATGACACATCCCCAAGCAAGAACCACCAAATTGAGCACACAACTCACAGAACCATCAGAGATAATGAAAAAATGTGTTTGTTAGTTGAAGATAGATCTGCCATGTGTCCCAGCTATCCCACTGCTGGGAATATATCCAAAGGAATGGAA
>NW_007751293.1:8937-9422 GCF_000696425.1 Galeopterus variegatus | reverse complement strand
CCTTGAGCCCCAGCACAGGATTACTGAAACAAAATCTTCATCTTAACAAAATCTCCAGGAAACTTGAAGGCAATGAAATCTGGGAGGCACTGATCAAGGCCACCACCCAAAGAGGTCCTTGTCTTCTACCCAATTACTAACCAGGCCAGACCCTACTTAGCTTCAGAGATCAGACAAGATCATGAGCATTCAGGGTGGTATGGCCATAGACTTTGTTTTTCTTTACTCCCCTGCCTAACTTTTGCCTAGTAAGATTTCTTATCAGATTTCACTTTAAACTGGGGGAGGAAGACATATGTTTGGACTGAGCTGCAGTTTGCATGAGGAAAACAACTTTACTTGGTGTTTGCTTCTGATGGAAATCTGTATCTGTGACTTTATTAAAATCCTGTTTTGATTAACTCAGATGAGACCACACTAATCAAAGCACGCAGAGCATCAAATTTATTTATTTACATATATATGCCAAAGTTTGTATAAACATA
>NW_007751293.1:8211-8916 GCF_000696425.1 Galeopterus variegatus | reverse complement strand
ATTTCAATTGTTAGGATGAGATCTGTCTTCAGTGATTTGATGTTTATAATTCCAAAGCCTGTAATGCTCCGTGGAATGACCTGGATTTCTCATACACCTCCAAATCCACAATGCCCAGTTGAAGATTTTCACTTTGTCCTACAGGGAATCCTCAGGCACTCACAGGGGAATTTCAGTTCTCCACACCCTCCTCTTCTGGCAAAAATACATATATGTGCAATTGGTTAACTTCTGAGTTCAATGAAAATTTAGATAAACAACATTTTCCTGAGATTTGGAAATGAAGCCTATTGTGTATTTTTTCTACTTTAGGAAGCCTAACAGTTTTAAAACATCTCCATAATTTCTTACAAGATATTGGTAAGAGAGGAATTATTTTGTAATATTCATATTCATAATTGTTTATTCAGAAAGTTTAAAATTTTATTTATAATTATTATAGATTTGTTTTACAGGAAACCAAAATAGCCAGTGGAGAAGGGAAGAAAAAAGTGAATAATATTTATACTTTATTTTCATGACTAAAATCTAAACAAGCAAAATAGCTGTAAAATAAATTTTTCCCTTTAGTGATGATTTATTATCTTGTTAACCCAACTATAATGAATTCATTAGAGAAATTCTGGTGAACTAGAATGTTAAATGCTTTAAAACTGTTTTTAAATATTCAAGTCACAATGATTCTTTTCTAATAAATCTTTCTGA
>NW_007751293.1:0-7945 GCF_000696425.1 Galeopterus variegatus | reverse complement strand
GCTTTAAAACTGTTTTTAAATATTCAAGTCACAATGATTCTTTTCTAATAAATCTTTCTGACAATTCTTATATAAATATCCATTCTGCTTAACTAATTCTCTGATTAAAAGTTTTCAGGTTTGTCAGTGAAATATTATATCCTCTATACCTTCACAATGTCTGGCAGTACTTTAATTGATTATTGTATATATACATTGTATAAAATATATATAGGATAGAATATATATAGAAATACTTATGTAGTTCATTGAGTATTTTATGTATATACAGTAATACTAGTCATAGTAATTACTATTCTATTTTTTTAAACACTTATGCTCTATATTCAAATTCATGTTAAGAAATAGCTAAATACATTTTTTTAATTCCAAGTTGTAATTGCCAAGTTTTTCTTGTAAGGTGACTAACTTGAAGTTATTTTTTTTTAAATTAACTATATTCTCATTCACACAAATACATGTTAGTACTTACAAATGTGAGTATTTTAAAATTTAACTTTTTTCACTAATAACATGTAAAATCATTGAAAATGGCCTATCTAAATAAAATATTAAGCCTAAAAGAAAAGTTTGTGGGAAAATAGAATTAAAAGATAATATAAACCTTTCCACGAACTTTTTGAAGATCCCTCGTGCATGTGTGTGTGTGTGTGTGTGTGTGTGTGTGAATGTGTTAGGAAATATACAGAAAATGTTCCTCTCTTTTCTCAGAATTATTTTTGTGACAGTTTTTTTTATTGAAAAGTAATTGATTATACATATTTGTGGGGTACAGAATTGAATATCAATACATGTTTACAATATGTGGTGATCAAATCAGGATAATTAGTAAACCCATGTTTACAAAACATAATCAATCTTTGTGACCCTTTAATTTCTTGCTAACTTCCCTCCTCCACCCTCTTCCCCACCTCTAATAACCTCTAATAAAAGAGAACAATTCTGTTCTCTCTTTTTTTTTTTTTTTTGGAAGTTCAAAGTATTATTGCGATTGCTTCTTTCTTTCTTACTTTCCTTTTTGTTTTCTTTCTTTATCTCACGCTTATGAGGACATGTAGCATTTCTCTTTCTGTGCCTGCCTTACTTCAATTAACATAATTTTGTCTAAGTTCATCCATGGTGCTGTGAACAGCAGAACTTCATTCTTTTTTATGGCTGAGTAGTATTCCATAGAGTATATATGCCACATTTTCCTTATCCAGTCATCTGTTGATGGACATTTAGGCTGATTTCAACTTTTGGCTACTGTAAATAGAGCTGCAATAAACACAGGAGTGCAGATAATCCTTTGACATGATCTCCATTCCTTTGGGTATATACACAGCAGTGTGATTGCTGGATCATATGGTGGTTCTATATGTTGTCGTTTCAGGAATCTCCACACTGTTTTCCATAATGTCTGCACTAATTTACAGTCCCACAATAGTGTAGGAGATTTCTGCTTTCTCCACATCCTCACCAGCATTTGCCATTCTCTGTCTTTTTGATAATAGCCGCTCTAACTGAGGTGAGATGATATCTTGGTGTGGTTTTGATTTGCATTTCCCTGATACTGAGTGATGTTGAGCATTTTTTCATGTACCTGTTGGCCATTTGTATGCCTTCGTATGAGAAATGTCTATTCAGAACTGATAGCTATTAATGAACACGAGGGTGATATAAACATTCAACCCAAACCTCTGAGCTTTTCCCTTTATTTTGTCTTCAGGCATCTCTGTTACTTCCTCTCTTTCTCTTATTTGACGGGTCTTTTTTACACTTATCCATCTATGACTTTTTTATTCTCTGCCTATTTCTCATCCTCCCTCCTGTGCTATTTTCATCCACCGAAACTTCCCTTTCCATTTCTCTTGTTCCTTTTATCCTCTAGATAGCTTCTTCTCCCCTCCTCTCAATAGCTTATTCTTTCTTTTGAAAACATTTCTTAAAATATTCTACAGGAGACAAAAATTAAATCAGTCTATGAGCAGGAGACGGAGGCCAGCTCTTCCCCTGCACTTCATGGAGTGCTCTGCACCATTTCTCTCACTGTGGTGCCACTTGTTTCTATTCACTCTTCATAATTCACTGAGCCCAATTCTATTACACAATGGAAACTTTTCTCTCTAAAACCACTAACAGTCTGTTAATGTTCACACTTAGTGATCTCAGTTCACTCCTTGTCCTACTAGAACATTGATTTTGGCATTAGGCACAGTACTTCACTTTGTCACTCTTAATGCCTTTCCTGTCTTCTTGTCCAAAACACTTGGCTTCCCAGTTTCTCTCCTGCTTTTTTCCTTGACCACTCTGCTCAGTATCCTTTTCAAGTGTCTCCCTTGACTCTCTTTTAGACATTCAAGGCTACGGGTTGCATAGGAAAATAGCTTATTTAATAAAACTCGGCTCTAACATAGAAATGCCAGGAAACTTGGAGAATTCAGCTTGAAAAAACTGCAGGAACGGAGGAAGCAAGGCTGCCAGTCAACAGCCACAATTATTTTCCAACACTAGCTTAATGAGGGTGGCTGTTACTGCTGTGCAACTTCTGATGACACTGCTCACACTATCAATGCCATTGTCAGAGACGCAGGGTGCATGTGCTGAAATCTTTATAATTTTTGTCTTGGCTGCTTTTGCACTAAAATTTTGTTTTGTCCATGTACATTTGTCTCCATCTGTCCATATCCAAATCTATATTAGGTGGATTTGATTGGACAAATCTAGGGGACTATCTCTGTATGCCACCAAGACTCATGTAGTCTTGTAATCATGAGTCATGTAGATTCATGTAGAAAAGAGGATCAGGCATTGGGAATCTAATAAATTACATCTATCCCCTGTATAACTTCTTTAATGTAACTTCAAGTTTTCCTCTTCCTCTTCTTCTCTTTTCTTTGTGTACTCTCCAATAGATAAGTAAGCTATAACTACATTCTCAACTACCCCAATGACTCACAAGTCATTATTTCTATTACTCTAGTAGAATCATATTACTAAGTACATCTCACCTAGATGTCTGGAGAATGCTCACACTACAAACTTATCAGTGCATCCAAGTTTTCAAACTCAATTTTGGATAAGAATATACCTAGTCAGACACTTGTTTCTTCTATTACTCTGGAGTGGGCTACGAAGGAAAGACTTCCTCCTCTATTTGTAGGCTCTTCTGGTGACTTTTCTTGTATCAGTGCAGTTGAGTATGCATTGGGATGCCTCAGCTCCTGTTTGGATGGTGTGCAGGCCACTTCAGGGCTTGGGTATGCATGGGTGGGCCCACGGCTGCATTGGGGGTCAGCTGTGTGAGAAAAGGAATACTCTTCTACACTGTTGGTGGGACTGTAAATTAGTACAGCCATCATGGAAAACAGTATGGAGGTTCCTCAAACAACTACAGATACAACTACCAGATGACCCAGCAATCCCACTACTGGATATATATCCAAACTATGGAAATCATCATGTCGAAGTGATACTTGCCCTACCACGTTCATTGTACTCTATTTACAGTAGCCCAAATATGGAGCCAACCTAAGTGTCCATCAACAGATGACTAGACAGGGAAAATGTGGTATATTCCATATACACAATGGAATTCTACTCAGCCATAAAAAAGAATGAAATTCTGTCATTTGCAGCAACATGGGTGAGTCTGGAGAAAATTATGTTAGGTGAAATAAGCCAGACAAGGAAAGAGAAAATTGCATGTTCTTACTTATAACTAGGTGCTAAGAAAGAAAGAGGAGAGTCAGAAAGAAAGAAAAAGAAAGAAAGGAAGGGAGGGAAGGAGGGAGGGAGGGTAGAGGGAGGGAGGAAGGGAGGGAGAGGGGGGAAGAGAGAGAAAGAAAGAAAGAAAGAAAGAAAGAAAGAAAGAAAGAAAGAAAGAAAGAACCACAACAATATGTTGAACTTTCAGAAGGAGAGAACAAACCTAAGGATACTAGAGATGAGGGGATGGGACAGAGGCAGTTTGGGCAGTGATAAGTCAGGTAAAGGGCATAAAGAAAAATTATGATTTGTAATAATGAATATGCTAATAATAAAAAAAGGAAAAAAATTTTAAAAACCTATAAATGATACCTTACAAAGAAAAAATAAATAAATAAAAGAATATACCTAGTCACCAAGTGACTCCTCTTTTCTTCACTGACTACTATTTTCACACAGAATATGTGACTAAGTCATAGTGACTCGACATTCTGAATGCTTTAGAATCTACTTCTTCATCCTCCTTCTCATTCCCAACATCTTATCACACATGAAATAGCACTTTACCTGCATTTTAATAATTTTTAAAAAGCGGATTATTTTATTGCATTATTAAAATTGAAATAAGTGCATTTATTTCAATTTTTTCAATTCCCTGAAATTAAATAAAAGAATATACCTAGGCACTAAGTGATTCCTCTTTTCTTCACTGACCACTATTTTCACACAGAATATGTGACTAAGTCATAGTGACTCGACATTCTGAATGCTTTAGAATCTACTTCTTCATCCTCCTTCTCATTCCCAACATCTTATCACACATGAAGTAGCACTTTGCCTGCATTTTAATCATTTTTAAAAAGCAGATTATTTTATTTCATTATTAAAATTGAAATAAGTGCATTTATTTGTTTTTTCAATTCCCTGAAACAGTTTCCATCTATTACAGTAATACAAAATAAAATTAAAATGGTACTCTAGTAAGAGTATGGTTTTATATCAGCCGCCTCCCCAGGTATTCACTTTATAAATCCTAGTGAATGCTCCTTACATTTTCTGCATTTCATTTCAGGGACATCCGGTGAGGACATGGAAAGGGAAAATGCAACACTGCTGACAGAGTTTGTTCTCACAGGACTTCCATATCAACCAGAGTGGAAAACCCCCTTGTTCCTGGTGTTCTTGGTGATGTATCTCATCACCATCGTGGGGAACCTTGGTCTGATTGCTGTCATCTGGAATGACCCTCACCTCCATATCCCCATGTACTTATTCCTTGGGAGTTTAGCCTTTGTGGATGCTTGGATATCATCCACAGTGACCCCCAATATGTTGGTCAACTTCTTAGCCAAGAGCAAGATCATAACTCTTTCCGAATGCATGATACAATTTTTTTCCGTTGCATTTGGTGGAACCACAGAATGTTTTCTCTTGGCAGCAATGGCATATGATCGCTATGTAGCCATATGCAAACCTTTACTCTATCCAGTGATTATGACCAATAAACTGTGCATTCGACTACTAGTCTTATCATTTGTAGGTGGTTTTCTTCATGCCTTAATTCATGAAGTTTTTATGTTGAGATTAACTTTCTGTAATTCCAACATAATACATCACTTTTACTGTGATATTATACCATTGTTTATGATTTCCTGTACCGACCCTTCTATTAATATTTTAATGGTTTTTATTTTGTCTGGTTCAATTCAGGTTTTCACCATTGTGACAGTTCTTAACTCTTATGCAGTGGCTCTATTTACGATCTTCAAAAAGAAGTCTGCCAAAGGCATAAGGAAAGCCTTCTCCACCTGTGGAGCCCATCTCTTGTCTGTGTCTTTGTACTATGGTCCTCTTCTCTTCATGTATGTGCACCCAGCATCTCCAGAAACAGATGATCAAGATATGATGGACTCTTTATTTTACACTGTCATAATTCCTTTGTTAAATCCCATTATCTACAGCCTGAGAAACAAACAAGTCATAGACTCTTTTACAAAAACGTTAAAGAAAAATGTTTAGATCTTAAACTAATATTTCTTGTTTTCTTCGTAAAATGTGACAGAATTTTTCAGGTGAGATGTGGCTGTGTTTTATGAAATGTTCAAAGTTTTTTACAATTATGAATGTCTTAGCATTTTAATGACTTTATGTGTTATACCTAACAATCTACCTAAAATATTTATATATGTTTTTCAAAAGCATACAAGGAATTTTAATCAAGTGTTCATTTCACATTGGAATAATTAAAGGGGAAAATAAATGAAAACTTTTTATAGGTTTGTATGTTATTCATGTGTAATTATAAATGCATTAAGAGCTAAAATAGCGTAGGTCTTTTCAAAAGGACTTGAGTAGGATACATCATACAGGTGACAGATTTTTACGATCTGGAGACTCATTATCACATTTAGGTCCGTTGTAGTGGCAGGTTTGTGTTTGGTTTTGCAGATGAAAATTCCAGGAAAGGTGCTAACCCTCAAATGATCCTTTATTCCAGTGTATTGGGAAATAGTGAATTTCAATGCTAACAGATATTCAACTGACATATCATGTGGAGAAATAAATAGAACATGGGAATGCAACCGTAATAAAATCAGAAAGGAGTTACAACTGTGAAGGCAGGGCCAACTCTAAGAAGACCCTCTTTGCTCAGTTGTTTTTGTGAGTAATGAGAAGAGGCAAATTGCCTCTCTTTGCATATGATGCTTTAAGGACCTTAAAGGACTGCATTTTTATAATACTGGGCAACGTGAAAATCTTCACTAATTCAGAAAGCTAACAGATTAGATCAATCAAGTTAGTGTGGCTGTATAGAAGAAAAGTGGCAGAATGGGAAGTAGATAGTTCCAATCTTTCTGGAATTAAAAAGAAATTGAAGATAGTAAGAAAGGGAAATCAGTAATATCTTAACAGTTGTTGAAAAGTGTTACTGAGAATAAGTGGCTTTAAATATATATTACCAAAGATCAAGTAATGTTAAATGAAATCATGCCATAGAGACCAGTGGGTGGCTGGGAAAGACATGAAAATGAGCAACAGTTTGGATGTTTCGTGACTGAAAAGTCCTTACATTTTAACTTTCCTCCCACTACATTCTCTTTAAGTATAAGGAGTGATCCATTTTCTGGCCACCCCTGCCCTTCCTCTCTCAACACTGAAATTCCATACAAATTCCTGTGGATGCCACTCGGGCCCTTACCCTAAAACTACTCACCTATGTTTTCTGCAAAACTCTGGTCACTCATCTCCCCCATCTTGCTTATACTCTCTTATTTCCTTAACGTTGTTGCCAGACGATTCTTCATACATAGCACTCTGATCAAATCATGTCTTTGTTTAGTAAGTTTTAATGGATTGTCTTTGCTACCTGATTATATATATACACATATGTAATGTATGTGTCTAGAGCTGAATATTCACATATGAATATGTTTTGTTTGTTCGAGTGTATGTACAGATTGTATGATATACATACATACACATGCACACTTGTATGATATAATATGATATATACACACACATACACGTGTATATGTGTGTATATATCATATTATATACATATGTATTATATTATGTATGTATATTATAATATATGTATATATACAAAATATTATGAAGAAGCTGTTCAACCTTAAGGATTAAAATATACAAAATGTGTATATAATTTTTCCTTTATCTTAAAGTTTATTTATTTATTTTACATTCTAAGATGCTGAGGAGCAGCTGGGGGAGAGGGGGAGAGTGGAAGGGAGAAGAAAATAGGGTGGGAGAAGGAGGAAGGAGGGGGGCATGGTTGAGGTCCATGGCAACCCCCTCATTCCTGCAGAGGAGACAAGGGGGCTTCCAGTGGTAGCTTGGTTGTTGCTAGGCTGGATGCAGGTGTTGGGAGGTGTGGCTGAAGCTCTTGGTACCCCCCCACCCCAGATCAGGGGACTAAGGGGCTTCCAGTGGTGGTTTGGTGGTCACTGTTGGGCTGGTTGTGGGTTCTGAGGGGCATGGCTGAGGCCCTCTGCCCTCTCTGCTCCCTGGCTTACTAGCCCAGGGGCCTGTTGGTCCTTCTAAGTTTTATAGGTGTTCTTTGGTGATGTGAGAACTTTACTGGTTAATATCAGAACTTTGACCTGTGGGTATTTTGTTTTTTCTTTCAGTTCTGTGTTGGATTATTTGCTGTTCCCACAATTTAAACTCTGCACTGGAACTAATCTGTTGTCCATTAGTTACTTCTAAAATGGGGGAACTTCCTGTGGGGACCAGCACT
>NW_007751292.1:8222-9423 GCF_000696425.1 Galeopterus variegatus | reverse complement strand
CAAACCCAAGTCTGTGTAACTGAAGTCTTTCAGCTCTTCTTTCAGTGACAGTTGCATTGGTAACAACTGAAGGGATCACACAAGTGCAGCCGCATGGGCACCGCCACCCCACTTGAGCATGCACCAGATCACCTCTCGTTTCTCTACACAGAGTTATAGAAAGACATGTACTCAGGGCCAAAATGCAGCGCCATTAATAACGTGCACTGCTTCATGATGACGTTCTTACGTAACACTGACGTTCTTTGTTTAAACTGTGAGTGTGTGGCGATGACATCACAATGACCAGGGCAGCTTTGCCACTGCCTTGATTCATGCTAAGGTGTTAGCATTTTTTTCTCACCTTTTTCAGTACAAACGTCAACATAGTGAAAAAGGCAAATAACATTTTAGTTTTATCATGAAAGTAGTTTCGACCCCATGAATCCCCTGAAAAATTCATAGAAATCCTGAGTCCATACTTTGAAATCCCACTTTGGGAATCACGGACTTAGGAAAACTAAACCCAATTACGCTCTATAGCAGTTAATGGAATCAGCTCTCTTTTGAGTAAAGCAGACCCCCAGTTTTCTTCCACATCCCAGCCCAAATGTCTTCTCTGCCCTCCATCTGCTGCTCGGTGCAGTGACAGAGTGCAGTGAGGGGAGGGAGAAGTTGTTTGTCTTTACAGCCAAGTCTCACCTCCGCCACCTTTTTCTCATTAGCTTTCAAGTCATTCTACATTCCATTAGGTCAGAGTTATAAAAGCCAAAATTATTTTTCTTTTTTTAGAGTTAGAGACTTTATTGCCCAAAGCCAGTTAAGCAATTCTCAAGCAGAGTGTTCTTTCTTTTCTTCCTGAGGCAAAAGAAACAAAAATCTAAACAAAAGCTGTCCAGACTNTAAAGAATAAAGCAAAAATTTTTTTAAAAAGAAAACAGAAAAATAATAGAGAAAAGTAATAAAATAAAACACTAATGCAGTGAGGAGATTAAAAAAAATTTTTGGTAAACCTCCACCCTATTAACCAGAAATAAAGGTAGCAGATGAAAATTCTAAGTATCTGGAATTAGAGACGTGTTATCACTACAGATTCTACAGAGAGTAAAAGAATAGTAACGTAATATTATAAACAAATTTATGCCAATAAATTTGAAAAATTGTATGAAATGGAAAAATTCCTTGCAAGGCACAATCGTCCCAAAGTTCACTCAAGAAGAAA
>NW_007751292.1:2344-2752 GCF_000696425.1 Galeopterus variegatus | reverse complement strand
TGCTGGCCTGGAAGAAGAAAGCAAACAGCCATGCTGTGAACTGCCTGTGGATCAGGTGGCATCTAGGAGCTCAGTGACGCTGGGCAAACAGCTGGCAAGAAAATGAGGACTACAGCTGTAGGAAATGGAATTTTGTCTACAGCCTGAATGAGCTTGAACCTGAGACTCAGATGAGATCACAGCTCACTGAAGCCTTGATTTCAGCCTAGCGAGACCCTGAGCAGAGGATCCATTTAGCCCATGGCCAGACTCTTGATCCATGAAAACTCTCAGAAAACAAATTTGTGGAGTTTGAGGCTAATAAGTTTGAGATGATTTGTTATGCAGTAATAGAAAACTAATACAGGTAAAGAATAAAGCAAAAAATTTTTTAAAAAGAAAACAGAAAAATAATAGAGAAAAGTAATA
>NW_007751292.1:0-285 GCF_000696425.1 Galeopterus variegatus | reverse complement strand
GCTTAGAAAACACTGATGGAATATACAAAAAATAAACTGAAACTGATATACTTTAGCAACATGGCAGGATACAAGATCAATACACAAAATTGAATTGTATTTCTATGTATTATAAATAGACAATTAGAAATTGAATTTGATAAAGCTTAGCGAGAAGTCTGACAAAGGATGTGCAAGACCTGTGCATTCCACATTATTAAACACTGCTGATAGAAATTAAAGAAGGCCTAAATAAAAGGATAAATGGAGAGATATACCATGTGCATGGGTCACAGTACTGAATCA
>NW_007751291.1:0-9424 GCF_000696425.1 Galeopterus variegatus | reverse complement strand
CTGAAATCATTCATATTCCTCCCTAATAAAAAAGGAATGGCTTTGTTTTTGTTTTCATATAATTTAGTAAGTTTTGTAGTAGAATCGAGGGTCCAAAGCAGGTGGGTAGTTTCCTTGACAGAGTGTTACTCTTCTTGTTAAATATCAGTCATAATGAAACCTTAAGCAAGACTAATTGGGCTAACAATTTTAAATATTTTAACCATGTCAGCTGACTTTAAAGAGAGAATCAACAACAAAAATTATAAGAAGAGCATGTAAATTCAAAAGATGTTCCTACATCATCAGCATTAACTGGAAGTACTTAACACTTGTTCTATAAGAGAGACAGATTCAAAAAATTTATTAGTTGAAAAGTCAGGTGTAAATGGGGAGGGAAATCAATGAACATATATTATACATTTTGGGAGTTATTTAAATATTTTGCCTATTCTGTTAAACAGACTGTACTAGAAAATATTCATCTGGGAGAGGAAATAATGTCTACATACACATAGAGTCATATACTGAATAATGTTAAACAAATAAATAGTAACTAACAGATATAAATAATTACATCTCACGGGTTCACACACATACACACAGACACATCACTCTCATCCTTCACTATCTGTCCGTAGCCTCCAGGGTAAAATCCAAGCTCTTTCACCAGACACACCACACCTTTCATGTCGCACTTCCTTCCCACCTGTTTGCCTCATTGTCTCGCCCTGCAGAATCCAGAACTACATGACTTCCTGTAGTCTTTAAAAGCACTGAGATCCTACTCTCTGGTATCCCTTATCCTCAGCTTGGAAGACCCATCTTCACCATCACTTGGCTCAGCTGATGCCCATGCTGGCAGATTCCAGGTCCCTTCCTGGCCAGCCAATACTGAAAGGCCATCTGCCCTCTAGCCCAGTTTCCTCACCTGCATGTCTGCCCTTCACTAGACTAGGGCTTCTGGAGGATAGAGGTGGCATCTTTCATCCTGCCTTCTCTCCACCACCATCTCACCCACACTTGGCACATGGTAGGTATCCGATAAATATTTATTCAATGAATAAGGTCATATCTCAGGGGTCTGTAAGAACTAACAGTTTATCTGACAGGAACTTGCAATAGATTTTCATGTTTAATCCTCACAACAGCCCTATAAGGTGGGAAGTACAAGTCCAAAGGCCCTTTTCCAAATCTCTTGGGGTTAGATATGTTTAGGATTTCAGAAATTGCTGTATTTTAGAGAAGTAGTATTAACAGTATATGATATAATATCCCCAGAGGGATTTGAGGCAACACCAATAATCAAACACACACAATCACTGCTAATCAAACGTAACTAGCCACACATATGAATAATCATACTAACTGGAATAAATAAGGACTATAAGTAGACTCTAGTCAGTTCAGGTCAAGTTTTGCTACCTACTGACTTTGCAGCAAACTTATGAAAAAGCCATCAGTTTTAGAGCTTTTTGGATTTCAAATAGGGGAGTAAGAACTTGCACAATTATCCCTACATATTTCAGAAATGAAGAGAAGGGGCACAGAAAGGTTAAGTAACTTGAGCAAGCTCATATAGCTAATAAATTAGGATTTGATGCCTGACTCCAGAATTCTACTAGTTAAAAAAAGGTTGTTATGTAATATTTGATATACAAAAAGAATATATGTGACATATAAGTTAATGCATAATAATTAAAGTAATAAAATAAAAATGAACTTACCATTTAACTTAGAGATATAAATTCCTAATCATAACTCCCAGGCACACTACCTCGGGGCAGGCTAAGGCTATGTTATTTATGACTGTGTTATATAGGCTAAGTTTTAATGGCTTTGAATGTCAGCTTCTTGGGTGGGGCCCAGGAAACCACACAGCTGTGACACCGGTCAGTCTTAACCAGGGGAAATTAAGTCCTTTTATGCATCAACGGACATATGACGGGGAGAGAGGATGAAATCATATTGCTTCCCAGATGTAAAAATGATGCGATTTGAGGTATACATGAATGAGGGCTCTTTTACAAGGCACCATGGGTAAAAATGTAACAGTGTGTAAGATCAGAATGGACTGGTGGGTGCTGTTGTTATAGGCCAGCATAACAAGAATACCAAGCTATTGATCTGAACTGCTGGGCCAATTAGAAGGAATTAGAAAGGAAGGTTTGACAGGTTACACACAGACTCAGTGCCTGGGACCCTGACCAGCAACTGTACAGTGTTGTTATCTGCAGATAAGGACAAAACCCAAAATGGCCTGCCTTGTTTAATAAGATCTCACTTTCAGAGGTCTTCAGTTGACCTAAGGAATCATCATCTCACCTGGATCAAAGGTTCAGAAGATGAAAGAGTTTTGACCTCAGCAAAGCGGAACTGATTTTGTGAGAAAGTTATTGATTAATGGACCCTCATCCTGAGATCAGACATCCCCAACCCTACCAGTTACCAGCCTCTCCCAGACAGCTTGCTCTAGAAGATATGGGCAAGCAGAGAGGTCCAACCAAGACCAGGGCTAGATTAGGCAATGGAAACTAAGAGGTCTCTTGGGAGGAGTGAGGGTGTGTGTATGCGTGAATATGAATAAGACTCCAGAAAAATAAATCTTTTGAAAAAGAATCCTTTGTTCACAGAATCTTATTTGACCTATGAACACTCTGTTATTCTCTGACTGGTGGGGGAGGAGCAATCCTGATTTGACGGACCGATTTGACCAGAAGTAGCCAGTAATCATGTACTAGCTCAGAAAGCTATATTGCTGCTGACCCATTCTATCTTTAGCTATTCCATCGTGATCGCTGATTTAAAGGTGAAAGGGCAGACACATGCTTTGAACAAAACTAGATGACTGAGACATCTATTCCCCAAAAGAATCCTAGCATCACTATGGAAAACACACACACAAACATGCACTCACACATATGTGGACACCTTAGTTGTATTCTGTGGGTATAGACATTTAAAGAAAGGAGAACTATAAACTCTAGAGCAGAGAGCTGAGTTGGTGACTTGTTCCATTCACATAATACTCAGAGAAAGCTGAGAAAAAGAGAAAGTAACTGAAGCAACAGAGTGAGTAGTTGCCTAAGAGTCACTTGCACGAAAACAGATGTTTATATCTAAACATATAAACAGTGTTTATACCTAAATCATAAAAAAGTTAAAGGGAAAAAACCCAAAACCTTCCAAGTGCGTGTAGCTGAAGTTATTTCCAACTTTTCATTACAGTCACGGGTGAGTTTTGGGAATATCTCGTATGAAGGGAATCCTCTTTCTATTGGAAATCCTGACAGTCCTTGGAAGCAGGAAAAGGGGTCAAGCTTGAAGTATTTGACACATCCTCTGTGGCACTTTGTCAGTGAGGATCCCTCCAAGGAACTCTATTTGGGAGTAACCATTTGTTCTTTTATTCAACTAACATTTGGATTACTACCTCTTTTCTTGTGAATTTGCTCAGCAGCATTTCCTCCTCTTTCCCTTCCTTTTCTCCCCCATCACATACAACACACAAACTACATCAGTGCCCCATCCCTAGATGATCAGAGAACTAGCTCCCAGCAGTTGCTTCTCCCTACTGAAAGCTTTGGGAGGACTGCAGATTGCTCAGGGCTCCCCTTACAGCGCCGAACTGCCTATTGTGTGCATTGTACCCAGAAAGCTGCAAAAGAGAGGATGATATTGAAGCTCTGGCTTCTTATAAATTCAGCCTGTTGTGTCTGAGCACAATTTCTGAGACAGATGTAGCTTGCTGATGCATATTTGGCTGCTGCTAAAGTGTGGTCTGTGGACCTACAATGTCTGGGACAATACGTGGGAGCTTGTTAGAAACGATGAATCTTAGGTCCCACGCCAGAAATGCAGAATCAGAGTCTTCAATTTGACAATATCTTCAAATGACTTCTATATACATCAAAATTTCAGAAGTGTTGGTTTATGCTATTTATTTTATTTAAGAAATATTTATACCAATTACTATAAGCCAAGCACTCTTAAAAACACATTTTTCAAATAACTCATTTACTTCTCAAAACAACCCCACTCATAATTTCATGCTAAATGGATACTATTATACCTCCATTTTACAGATGAGAAATCCAAGGCCTGAAAGTGCTAAAGACTTACCTAAGGTCATACAGCTAGAATGGAATGCAGTGGGGATAATTGCATATAACACTGTATATAATGCTATGCAGCCTTCCTCCTGAAGACATACAAGAAATAAATGGAATAGATTTTAAGGATGGAAATTTTGTCCCCCCACCAACACGTGCTTAAAACAACAACTATTCTGGAAGCTACAGATTATAGTAGAGATCCTCTGCTCCAAAAGGACTGTTAATTCAGGAAGGGACACAAAAAGTGAAAGCTTTTCCCATCGAATGAGAAGGCATCCAACATAAGCAAGAGCACAGCTTACTAAGTAAAGGGCACTCTACTAAATAAACAAAAATCATTACACTTTAGTGATGCATTTAAAAGCATTTTTAGAACATTTTGAAGGTCCGTCTGAATGGAAAAGTAAAAAGATTTAACCCGTATACCTGAGAACCTTAGCTTGTTAATGCCCACACTACATATTAGAAAACTGTGGGGAAAAAACCAGGAGATTTAAAAAATGTTACTTTTCTTGTCAAAGTCAGGTCAAAATACTTTAAAACCAATTGCAGACCACCTGCAGAGCTGGGCCTCTGGCCTTATGGAACTGTTCATGTGGTGATGTGACTTTGGCCGACCCAACCATTCACCTACTTTCTTTTCTAGGCCTGGCCTCCTTTTGAAACACTTCACAGCTCTGGTCTTCAATGTGCCCACAGACTTGCATTTTCTGGGATGCCTGTTTCATAGTCCCTGTGGTGCTCAACAGAAACAATGGGAAATAGCATCTCAAGCTGCAATATTTTCCTGAAGCCTCCAGAAAGTAGATTTCACCCCAGTCAAAATAACATATTTAACACATTTGTAAATGTCATTAACAATACTGTATAGCTATCACCCTAGAATCTGTGCACTTACTCAATCCTGAGTCCAGGTGTCATACACAAAGGACAGAGGGCAGTTATATCAGATCTCCACAAAGTGAGAAAAACTGCAACAGCAATTTCCTCTCTTGGAACTCCAGAAAAACCTAGAAACCTAACCCCAAAAGGTACTTCTTATGTTTAGGAAATAAACTGCTTATGCAAATTAAAAGAAATGTACTAGTGTGCCAATTATGCAAAAATGCAACTATTTGGTTTAATTATAAGAAGCAAAAGAGACTTTATTGATTCTTTCCATATACTTACTGAGCACTTACAATGTGCCAGGACACTATGGTAGATATGAGGACTAAATGGACAAAAACAGACATAGCCTCTGCTCTCATGGAGCTCATGGTTGGGTGGGCCAGAAAGACATTAATCAAGAATTTCCATAAATAAACATCATTACAAACTGAGATAAATGCTGTGAAGGCAAGTGCTGTGGATTGATGTCCCCCCAATACTCATTGAGGCTTTACTTCCATTGTAACAGTGTTAAGAGGATGGAACATCTGATTATGGTATTTGAAAGGTGAGGCCTTTAAGAGGTGACTGGATCATGAGGACTATGCCCCAGTGAATTGATTATTCCATTTATGGTTTAATGAGTTGTCAGGGCATGGTTCTGATGGTTTTATAAGGAGAGGAAGTGAGCACGTTAACTCTCTTGATCATGCCATTCTTGCCATGTGATATCCTGAATTGCCACAGGACTCTGTAGGGTGTCCCCACCAAGGAGAAGGCCCTCACCAAATGTGGCCCTGGACCTTGGACTTCTCAGCCTCCAAAACTGTAAGAAAGAAATTTCATTTTTTTATAAAAGAAATTTAAATGTTCTTATAAAGAAATTTCATTTTCCTATAAATTACCTAGTTTCAGGTATTCTGTTATCTGCAACAGAAAATGGACTAATACAGAAAGGAAGATGAGGGCCATGGAAGGCTGAAAAAGTGACCATTGAGCTGTGTTTAGAAGTATGAGAATAGCTGGATGTATCCAGCTATATGGGAGCTAGATGGGGACTGAGAGCAGAACACACTGGAGAAACTGATATTCAGAGAAGACTGGAGTGGTTGGTGTGCAGAGAGCCAGGAGGAGAAAGAGCAAGATATGGCAGTAGAGGAAGCAGACGTGGAACCCAGCAGGGCCTTTGCTGACTCACTTGAAGGGCTTCAAGCGGGGGGTGAGGTGAGCAGATTAGACCTTAAAAAAGATCTGACTACAGTGTGAAGGCCTGGATTAGAGGCAGGGGGCCAAAGGAGATACAGGAAGGCCAGTTAGGAGTTTGAGGTAACTCCAAGTGAGAGAAGTAGGGTGGTAGTAACAGAGATGGAAAAAAGTAGGCAGATTTGAGAGAGATCTAGAAGATAAACTAATAGGACTTGGGAGTTGATGGAAAAGGGGATGTCAAGGACGGTGCCAAGTTTTCTTCTGCCTTACGTGTAAGTGGGTGTACAGTGGTCACATTCCCTGAGACCGCAAGCCTGGAAGATTAGATTTTGTGGGAGATCATGAGTCCAATATTGAACTTGTGGAGTTCAAGATGCTTTAGAAACACCTGATGTGAGATGAATTATAGGCAACTGAGTTCATTGGTTATTCAGATCTGAGATGCAGAAAAGAGGTCTGAGCTGGAAATTTACCATGGGAGTCATAGGCATATACAAAGATAACTGAAGCTGACACGTAAATAAGAGAAATGAAACATAAATGCCTAGAGAGAATGTATGGGGTTGAGGAGTGGGCAAAAGGTGATGCCTTAAGGAATTCTAACACTCGATAGCTGTGTAGAAGAGACTGAGTCTGCAAGGGAGATAGAAAAGGAGCCAGAGAGGGAGAACAGCAAGAAGATGTGGGGTCATGGGAGCCAAGAAAAGGGAGGGGCATCAAGAGGCAGGCAACTGTCAACACAATCGATTGCTGAAAGGGAAAGCAAGGCAAGGACTGAACATGCCCATTTTATTTACTGACAGGAAGATTACTGGTGACCTCATCACTGATTCACTGGAGTGATAAGAGGGAGCAACGAGAGTGACAGATGCCAGAGTTGAGTGGGTTGAGGAACTTATGAGAAGTGAGAAAATGGAGAGAGTATAGACAATCCAACAGAATCAAGCAAACTCTCTCACTCAGACTAAAAGCCAAAGACCTTGCAATAATCAACAAGACCAGAAGATCTGCCCCTCCTGACTTCATCTTCTACACACCTCCCTTTCTCGCTGCAGCCACACTGGCCTCCTTATCCTTTGAATGCACCAGTTTCCACCTCATGGCTACTGCCTTCCTGTTCCTTTAATCAGAAACTGTTTAAAGCGGTTCTCTAACCCTTCAGGTCTTTAATTATTTTCTTAGTGAGGTCTCTCCTAACTACTCCATTTAATATTAAAATTAACTTCTCATACCTGACTACATTCCTTTCACTGCTTTATTTGGTACTTTTTACCATCTGACAGATCATACTTTGTTTTTGTGTTTATTATCTACCTCTTCCCCCACCCCAAAGAATGTAAGTTTCTTGAAGGCAGAGACTTTTGTCTATTTTGGTCACTGCTAAGTTGTCAGTGATTAGAAGAGTGTCTAGTACATAACAGCAAGCACTTGACAAGTATTGTTGAACAAATAAAATATTTGAACAAATAAACAGCTTTAATAAATACCATCAATTATGAACTAGAAAAAAAAGAGGTTAAATAAAACCCCATTCATAATAGCAACAAATTTAGGGGGAAAGACAGAGAAACAAAACAAAACAAAAAAATAAAGCACAAGTGAACTATACGAGAAAAACCACTGAGTGACATAAACTATTTAAATAATGTAGAGAGATATAATCCTTCTTGTAAAAAAATTGGCATGCAGAGATATCAATTTTTTCTAAATTAATTTAGAAATGTATCACAATTCTAATTAAAATTCACTGAAATTTCCAATGTTTTTTAGGGAAAAATAATGCCTGAAAATAGCCAAGATGGGTTTTTTTGGGGGAGCAGCAGGAGACAATAAGGAAGGCAATCCATATGAAATATTAAACCATGTTATAAAGCAACAGTATTGATAAAAGAACAGATAGAGCAATAAAAAAAGTAGGAGCCAGAATCAGATGCAAAATATATATTTTAAAGTTAGTACATGATAAAATAAAATACTTTGAAGTCAGTAGGAAAAGGATGGATTCATCAAATGAAATCAAGACAACTGGTTAACCATTTGAGAAAAAAATTAAATTTTATAAAATATACTAAATAAATCATATACACATAAATTCCTGAGAGAGTAGATATTTAATTACAAAAATGAACCATAAGATAGCAATAAGCAAACAATGTCAATATTTACCTACTGAGCTTGTTAGAAAGAGCCTTAATATGTGCAAGAGTAAAGGAAGAAAGTAAAGAAAATGACCGATTCCACCACATAAAAATTTAAAACTTATGTTTTGCAAAAGATATCAAAACAAATTTTAAAAGACAAAAAACTTGGGAAAATATTTGTAACCTGACAAAATATTAATGTCCCTAACATGTGAAGACTTCTTACATATTAAAAATGAAAACACAATTTAGATTTAGATGTGGGTGTAGGTGTAGGTATAGATGGCTGTCTTGCCCTTGTGTCTTCACATAGTCTACCCTGTGTGTGTGTGTGTGTGTGTGTGTGTGTGTGTTTCCTAAACCTCTCTTCTTATAAGGACACTGGTTATACTGGATTAGGACACACACCAATAACTTTATTTAACTTTAATTATTACCTCTTTAAAGACCCTTAGCTCCAAATACAGTCAAATCCTGAGATACTGGGGGTTAGGACTTCAACATAAGAATTTTGGGGTGACACAATTCAGCCCATAACAGAAGGGGTTTTCAAAAATGCACATATAAGAATATTTACCATGGCACTATCTATAAAAGTAAGAAAGTGTGACAGGCAGTCATCTCAAACAGCTCCCAAAGATCCCTTCCTCCTGGGAGTCATGCCCTGGTGTAATTCCCTCCACTTGAGTGTGGGCTGGACCTAGTGACCTGCTTCTAAAGAACATAATACAGCAAAAGTGATGGGATGTCACTTTTCAGATTAGGTTACAAAAGACTGTGACTTCGCCTTACTGGTGCTCTTTCTCTGGCTCTCCTTATGTGTCTGCTCTGATGAAGAGGAACACTTTACTTGGTAAGGAACTGAGGGTGGCCTCCAGCCAATAGTGAGCAAGGAACTGAGGCCCTCATTCCAACAGCCATGAGAAACTGAATCCTGCCAACAATCACTGAATGAGCTTGGAAATGAATCCTGTCCCAGCTGATCCTCAAGATAACTGTGGCTCCAGCTGATACCTTGTTTACAGCCTCATGAGAGACCCTGAAACAAAGGATCCAACTAAGCCATGCTTAGATTTAAGACCCATGAAATTGTGAGACAATCAATATGTGTTG
>NW_007751290.1:6860-9424 GCF_000696425.1 Galeopterus variegatus | reverse complement strand
AACTAAGTCTATCTACTTTTCTCTGTCACTACAGTTACAAGCTGAGTTCCAACCACCAGTTATAGCCAAATGAACCACTACCAGTGCTTTCTCACTTCCCATTTCCAGATTCAAACCCTTAAACACCAGGATAACATTTTTAAAGTGTAAATTACATCAGGTTACACCATGTTACATTTTTGCTTAAAGTAAAAACTTACAATGATCTACAAAGGAGGCTTTTTTACAAGCAACCTAAATATCCACCTATATCTGTGATGGAGTGAATTCTTATAGGAAGAGCTACCAGAGAGCTTGTTTCTTTTCTCTCTTTCCACAATGTGAGAACACAGCAAAAAGACAACCATCTGCAAGCTAAGAAGGGACCCCTCAGCAGGAACCTAATTGGTCCACACCTTATTCTTTAATTTCCCAACCTCCAGAACTGTGACAAATAAATTCCTATTGTTTAAACCATCCAATCTATGGTATTTTGCTTTGGCATCCTGAGCTGACTAAACCAATATCTAGATTTAGATCTAGATCATCATCTACTACATCTACACATATATATGTGTGCACATGTGTGTGTATATGTATGTCACATATGTGTTTAATTTTTTATTATCTATTTTCAGCAGTAGACTCTAAGACTTTAAGTTTCATGAGGATTGGGACTGTCTTTGTTTTATTTACTTGCTACATCCATTTCTAGCTAGGAACCCTCATTTGAATGTTTCCTGGCTATATGAATGGTAGAGCACTAAGCTGGTTCCAGGAACTGATGATAGACACAGTCCTTGTTTTCAGGTCATCATACTGCTAATAGCCCTGCCATGGAGATCCACATCAAACACATAAATGCACGATTATAATCAATGT
The DNA here is from genome assembly GCF_000696425.1 of Galeopterus variegatus. Lineage (NCBI taxonomy): Eukaryota > Metazoa > Chordata > Mammalia > Dermoptera > Cynocephalidae > Galeopterus > Galeopterus variegatus. Next base: position 8,563 of record NW_007751290.1, on the reverse strand, counting down.
TGGGAAATTAGAGAGTGCGTGTTGTGTCTACACACACATATGAGTTCGTCTGTGTAAATATGATCAGTAAAGAAGGGGTTGGGGGAAGGGAAGCATTCAATAGGGAGAAAACAGCCCGTAGAAATCCCTGTGTCTTAACCAGGAAAGAGAGAAGACCAGTAAGGATGGAGCACAGTAAGTTCTAGTTCCCAACATGCTCAGAAGCACATGATGTGAGTTTGTTTCTCATGATCTGGAATATCAAAGAATCTCTATTAACAGTCTCTAGTAAATTTATGTTATGGTAAAAGAGCTGGATTGTACTAGTTTAACAATTGAGGGACTTGGTCAGAAACATTTATTGGCCACACATAAGTGAAAGTTTCATGATATTCTGGGTTAACAACTGATTTTGCTTAATTGATATACCACATATTTAATATTGTCTGATATTCAGGGTGAATTTTTGCTACAAGATAGATTTCTATACCCATTAGCAAAGTTATGAAAATCCTGGAAGTTTTTGCATATACTGTTGCTCAGTATATGAATCAGCACCTGTAGTGACTGAAGTGATTCAGAAGAACTTAAACACCATTGGGACACTCAGGATATCCACAAGCAAAGAAACAGGCTTATCAAAGACCCCAAAATGAAGAGATAATATGTTAAAGTTTTCTTCCATTTTCTTACCTTAACCAAGAAGTTTTACAAAACAAATTAAGTCTTTGTAGTAATTTTACAGAGTGAGTACACAATACATGTGTTGAAAAAGATAACAAATCTTTTTTCAAGTTAACAACATCACTCTAAGACTCAGCATCTTCACTGCAAAAGCAACATTAATTAGGATAACTAATGGTTCATTATTATTATGATTATTATTGGATCACTTTCAGTGACTTTCTTTTAAGAAACAGACTGAAAAAGAAACTTCTCGTGTTGGGGCTTCCTGGCTATAAACAACTTAATGCTTAATTAAACAACTGAAGCTGAGGAAATAAAGTTTATGGCTCCAGCAAAGTGTCCTCCTGAAGGAAAACCAGTTCTATTCCTGCAGACATTTGAGATCAGAGCAGTGTCTTCCTCTGACTCCTGTACACGCCTGTCCTCCTGAAGACTATTGGTAGCTTTCCTGACCTTTGCTCCCCTATCCTTCAACATACCTCCACCCTCTACTACTCTGTTTTAAATCATTATCTTAAAATAATTAAGGTAGTTTCCATTTTTTAAAAATAGGTGCCAGACATATGCATACATTTATTCATTCTAGAAGGACTAGTGTTATTAGCTCATGCTTGTTTTTCACATATCAGCTTGCAAGGTACAGTCACATACAGTTTTTCTTTTCCTAGTTTATCCTAAAATAAGAATGTGAAGTGTATAGAGTAGGCGTTATCTCCAACTTACTAATTTATCTGAGCCCTGGTTCTCCTGTGACTTTTATTTTTTATTTTATTTTATTTTTTTTCTCTTTTTTTTTTTTATTTTGTCAATATACACTGTATATGATTATTATGGCCCATCACCGACACCTCCCTCCCTCCTCCCTCTCTCCCCTCCCCCCCAAGAATGTCCTTTCCGTTTGCTTGTTGAAACAACTTCATGGAAGTATAGTTGTTATATCTTCTTCCCCCCCCCCCCCCCCCGGTTTTTTTTTTGTGTGTGTGTGTGTGTGTGTGTGTATGTGGGTGAATTAGTTTGTTTGTTTTTCTTTTTTTTTC
>NW_007751290.1:5165-5860 GCF_000696425.1 Galeopterus variegatus | reverse complement strand
TCTTGTTATTGTACTTAGCAGTTCCATTAGAAGAGCAAGGCCCTGTGGGAATATTTTTAATGCATATTTGTTTTTTCTTTGAAAATTTATTTGACTATTACAGAAAATGAATTTTTTATAACATTGCTTTTAAAATTTTAATAAGCTGTATATCACATTAGAGATTTGACATTGTATTAGCTGAATTTTGTTTTCAAGAGAAAAAAACTTTATAAAATAAATCATCAATTATTTGTAAAATTTTCTGCATTTATTGGCAAAGTGAGCTGGTAATTTTGCTCTGTTTGTAAGTCCATTATTTCATCAATCATATGTTCTTCCTTAGTATACTCATTTATTTCTTCAATTATAGACATATCCATTCAAAATCATTCAGATAAGCTTTCCCCATACATAACTTTAGAAGCAGTAGGAGAAAAAACATGTTTCTTTCCTTCTTGTTTTCATGAATTTGCATAAAGCTTAGAGTTTTCATTAATCAGTAGTTTTAGTTCCTTAGGTCTAAAATCTAAAAACTATTTTAGAAGCAGAATAAAAAGAGTCACTGATTTAGTGATCATTAAAAAAAACTGAATATTTTCAGAGAAATGAAATCACAGCAACCATTATTAACTGTTTTGTTTTCACCAGATAGGTCTGTGCTCCTATCTGCTTTGACTAACATCTTCTATTCAACTCCTAGAATCAGAGCTTCA
>NW_007751290.1:0-714 GCF_000696425.1 Galeopterus variegatus | reverse complement strand
GTTTGTCGATGTAGGATCGTTGTTGAAAGATTTATTTGCCTTTTGCTGCTCTTGGAAATGCCTCCTGTGACTTTTATAAACAAGGAGTTCAAGCAAGCTGGTAACTCTAGCAAAATGAGTAGGAGAACTTAGTCAAACTGATCACCAAGTCCATGTTCTTTGTATCAAGCTCAGTAGGCTCAGAATGCTGTACATCGAGAAGAATCCAAATTCTAAGCTATAATTTTAAAAATAGATAAAAGATGAAGTATTAGGAGCCACTGAAATTTGAAGATCTCTTTAAAAGCTACTTATGAATTCCAGGCTTATTTCTGAACTCCATACTAACTCTATCCAGAAAGTTTAATCAATATTTTGTAGCGTGAGCTACACTTGCTTTGATTAAACACACACAAAAACCAAATAAACTAGCCCTTTAACATTCTATTTTAAATTTTATGCATTTATGCCTATGCAATCCAATTTCACTTTGAAAACAAAAATAAAAATAAATAATTGAGCATCACATCAGCAATAGCATTTCTTAGATATGGTATCTTTTTTAAGTTCTTTCTTTTAAAAATATTGTTTGATTGTTCTCCTCTTCCTAATGATTTAAATAAGAAAAACAATGAAATTGATAGCCTAAAAATGACTTTTAATTAGCAAATATATCTTGTTATTGTACTTAGCAGTTCCATTAGAAGAGCAAGGCCCTGTGGGAATATTTTTAAT
>NW_007751289.1:8259-9426 GCF_000696425.1 Galeopterus variegatus | reverse complement strand
CTATATTCTCATAAGAGTTTTATAGTTTATTTTTTACATTTAGGCGTATGATCCATTTTGAATTGATTTTTGTGTATGCACTGACTCAAGAGTTTAACCTCATTATTTTCATTGTAAATATCCATTTTCTTAGCATTATTTGTTGAAAACCCTAAATTTTACCTTTACATTGTCTGCTCATATTTGTTGGTAATCAATTTACCATAAATGTGAGGATTTGTTTGTTGACTTTCAGTTCTATTCTACTGACACATATAATTTTTCTGTGCTCTGTCGCTATCACATCGCCTTCATGACTGATGCTTCACAGCAAATTTGTCAGTATTATGTTGATTATACTGGGTCTCTTGCACTTTCACATAAATCTTCAGATGAGCATTTCTAGAGGAAGAAAATGTAGCTTAAGTTTTAATACGGATGGTATTGAATCTACATTTCAGTTTGGCAAGTATCATCATGTTAACAATGAATGTTAGATACAAAAAACAGACATGTATTTTTATTTATTTAGGTGTTTTATAATTTCACTCAAAAAAGCAGTTCTGTTTTTGCTGTAAACATCTTGAACTTTCAAAAATTTATTCCGAAGTAGGTGTAAGATTTTAGCAGATATTCTTTATCAGGTTCCTTCTATTTCCAGTTTGTTGTGTGTGTTTAATCATGAAGATGTGTTACCTTTTTTTATGCTTTTAGTGCACATATTGGGAACCAGCTTCTACAGACACTTTAAAACCAACGGCTCATCTTCCTTTCTGCTTCTGCATCCTTCTCTCACAAACGCAATCTTTCTGAAGAAGGCAAATCAGATTCTATATGTTAAAAACAGGGTGAGTGGATGAGTGAATAGTTGAGAACCCTTGACCTCAGTTATCCTTGCACCTGACTGCTGTGTTATTGAGGAGGGTTGGTTTTCACTCCCATGAAATGTCAATTAGAAATTCAAATACTAATAATGTTAGAGGGCAGGAAGGAGGATACCTGTAAAGTGCACACTTTAGAAATTTGTCTTCTCTTTATTTACTGTAGAGTGGAAATATTAGCACCAAGGGAGAAAATGTGCAGAAAATACAGCATATCAAAGGTGTGTGTAGCTAAAAATAAAAGAGAAAAATAAGTAAACTTTATTTACACAAGAAATATGTTTTTTTTTTTCCTTTTTGTCTTTTT
>NW_007751289.1:5607-7498 GCF_000696425.1 Galeopterus variegatus | reverse complement strand
TTATTCAATTGATAAAATTTCCTAAATGGTGTAAGGTAAGGGGCCAATTTTATTTTTTTGGACATGTGTGTCCTGTTTTCCCAGCATTATTTGTTGAAGAGACTACCCTTTCCTGATTGTGTAGTCTTGCCATTTTGGATGAGGATTATTTGACCATATATGAGGGTACTTCAAAGAGTTATCTTTTATTCTATTTTTTCACAAATATTTTTTTTTCCTATATAAGGATGACCGGTAAGGGGATCTTAACCCTTGACTTGGTGTTTTCAACACCACGCTCAGCCAGTGAGCAAACCGGCCATCCGTATATGGGATCTGAACCCGGAGCCTTGGTGTTATCAGCACCGCACTCTCCCAAGTGAGCCACGGGCCAGCCCTTTTCACAAATATTTTGAAGTACCCTCTTGTGTGAGATTTTATTTCTGGGATTCCTGTTCTATTCCACTGGTCTAAATGTCTGTCTTTATGCAAATTTCGTACTATCTGGATTACTGTAACTTTGTAATATGTTTGGAAATCGGAAAGTGTGAGGGCCAAAATTTGCTTTTCGCTCATCTCTAGTATCTTTAGGTTTGTTCTTTCCTTCTGCATGTTCAACATATTGTTTTGGCTTCTTTCTTCCTTTCCCTTCCTTCCTTCCTTCCTTCCTTCCTTCCTTCCTTCCTTCCTTCCTCCATCCCTCCCTCCCTCCCTTCCTTACACCCAGTTAAGAGTGAGGACATCTGTTATTTCCCCTTCCTTGTTTGTTTTATTTCGCCTAATATGATTTTCTCCAGACACATCCATGTTGCTGCAAATGGCAGAATTTCATTCATTTTTATGGCTGAGTATATACACACATTTTCCTTATCCAGTCATCCATCAAAGGACATTTAGGTTGGTTCCATATTTTGGCTATTGAAAATAGAGCTACTATGAACATGGGAGGGCATGTACCCTCTGGCATGATTATTTCCATTCCTTTGGATATATGCCCAGTACTGGGATTGCTGGATCACATGGTAGTTCTATCTGTAGTTGTTTCAGGAACCTCCATCCATTTCCCATAATGACTGCACCAGTTTACAGTCTCACCAGCAGTGTAGAAGAGTTCCCCTTTCCCCGCATCCTTGATATCTCAATATGGTTTTGATTTTCATTTCTCTAATGATTAGTGATGCTGAGCATTTTTTCATTTGTCTGCTGGCCATTTGTATGTCTTTCTTTGAAAAACCTCTATTCATCTTCTTTGCCCATTTCTTAATTGGATTATTATTTATCTATATATTTATTTTTAATGTATAGTTGTTTGAGTTCTTTATGTATTCTGGATATTAATCTCTTGTCAGATGTATAGTTTGCAAATATTTTCTCCCCTTCCATACATTGTCTTTCCACTCTGTTGATTGTTTCCTTTGCTGTGCAGGAACAATTTAATTTGATATAATCTCATTTGTTTATATTTTCTTTACTTGCTTGTGCTTTGGGGGTCTTCTGCATAATGTCTTTGTCCAATCCTACTTGCTGAAGTGTTTCCCCTATGTTTTCCATTTGTAATTTTATGGTTTTGGTCTTATATTTAATTCTTTAATCCATTTTGGGTCGATTTTGCTATGTGGTTAGAGGTACAAATCCAGTTTCATTCACTGCATAGGGATGCCCACTTTTCCCAGTACCATTTATTGAAGAGGCAATCTTTCCCCCACTGTATGTTCTTGTTGATTTTGTCAAAGATCTGTTGGCTGTAAGTATGTGGGTTGATTCCCAGGTTTTTTATTCTGTTCCATTGATCCAAGTGTCTGTTTTTATTCCAGTACCATGCTGTTTTGGTTACAATAGCTTTGTAATATAATTTGAAGTCAGGTAGTGTTATGCCACGGGGTTTATTTCTAGTTTTTACTCAGGATTTCTT
>NW_007751289.1:3747-4781 GCF_000696425.1 Galeopterus variegatus | reverse complement strand
CATATCTCCTTTAGTCACCCCACTATGACCCCCGGTAACCACCATGTTCCTCTGTTTCTATGAGTGAGACAATTTTGGATTCACATATAAATGTGTTCATGCAGTTTTTGTCTTTCTGTGCCTGCCCTATTTCATTCAGCATAATGTCATCCAGGTTCATGCATTTTTCTTTTAAGGATGAAAAGTATCCTGCAGTTTTTTTTTTTTTTAATTACTGTACATACATGTGGGTACAATGTTGATTTTCAATACTTGTTTTCAACGTGTGGTGGTTAGATCAGTGTAGTTAGGTTATTTATCATTACAATGTACAATCACTTTTTGTGTCTGTTGACCAAATCCTCATTAGCCCCCTTCCCTCTCCTCTCTCCTACCCCCCCCACTTTCCACCTCTAGTTTTTTTGTAAAGAAAATGTAATTTTATTAATATTATTTTTTACATTCTAGCATTTTGTTGCAGTGCAGTTGGGAGGGAGGGGGAGAGGACAAAGGAGAAGGAAATGGGGTGGAAGAAGGAGGAAGGAGGAGAGGTGGTATTGAGGCCTGTGGCATCCCCTCATTCCCACAGGAGAGACTGGGGGGATTCCAACAGTGGCTTGCTCATTGCTGGGCTGTGTGCAGATGTCAGGCAGGTGTGATAAAAGCCCTAACTGCCCACTGTCCCAGCTTGGGAACCCAGGGCCCTTGCTACAGCTTGGTGGTTGTCACTGGGCTGGTTGCATGTGTTGGGTATGTGGCTGACACCCAAGAGCCCCTGCCATCCTGGGTGGGACAGCCCGGGGCACTTCCTGCAGTGGCTCAGTGATCACTGCTGAGCTGGCTGTGGGTGTTGGGGGTGTGAGGCCAAAGCCTGAGGTCCCCTGCAAACCCAGCTCAGGAAAGCCTGGGGTGCTTCCTGTGGTGGCTACGTGGCTGCCACTGGGCTGGTTGTTGGCCGCATCTAGTTCTTTAAAAGTTCAACCTATTACTGTGATTGTTGTTTCTTTCTTTCTTTCTCTCTGTCTCTCTTTATTGCTCATTTGTTTATTTATGGA
>NW_007751289.1:1683-1978 GCF_000696425.1 Galeopterus variegatus | reverse complement strand
TTCAATGCTTTATTCTTTCAGTGCACAGACATTTCACCACCTTGGTTAAATTTCTTTCTTTTTTTTGTCCTTTTTGTGACCGGTAAGGTGATCGCAACCCTTGGCTTGGTTTTGCCCACAGTGTGCTCAGCCAGTGAGCTCACCGGCCATCCCTATATAGGATCCGAACCCGCCGCGCGAGCGCCGCTGCGCTCCCAGTGCTGCACTCTCCCGAGTGCGCCATGGGCTTGGCCCTAAATTTATTTCTAAATATTTTATTTTCTTCTTTCTTTCTGATTTGGATGCTTTTTATTAA
>NW_007751289.1:0-1107 GCF_000696425.1 Galeopterus variegatus | reverse complement strand
TTTTATTTCTGGGATTCCTGTACTATTCCACTGGTCTAAATGTCTGTCTTTATGCAAGTTTTGTACTATCTGGATTGCTGTAACTTTGTAATAAGTTTGGAAATCAGAAAGTGTGAGGGACAAAATTTGCTTTTCGCTCATCTCTAGTATCTTTAGGTTTGTTCTCTCCTTCTGCATGTTCAACATATTGTTTTGGCTTCTTTCTTCCTTTCCTTTCCTTTCCTTTTCCTTCCTTCCTTCCTTCCTTCCTTCCTTCCTTCCTCGCCCCCCCCAGTTAAGAGTGAGAACATGTGTTATTTCCCCTTCCTTGTTTGGTTTATTTCAACTAATATGATTTTCTCCAGACACATCCATGTTGCTGCAAATGGCAGAATTTCATTCCTTTTTATGGCTGAGTAGTATATACCAGTCATCCATCGAAGTAGTGTATACCAGTCATCCATCGAAGGACATTTAGGTTGGTTCCATATTTTGGCTATTGCAAATAGAGCTNCAGTTTTACAGTTTCTGGTCTGAGGTTTAATTCTTTATTTATTGTAGGTTGTTTTTTTTTTTACATGGGTAAAATATGGTCCATTTTCATTTTCTGGATGTAGATATTCAGTGTTTCTTTTTTTTTTTTCTTTTTGTCTTTTTTCGTGTCTGGCAACGGATCGCAACCCTCAGTGTCGCGCCCGTACCGGACTGGGACCGGCAACGGGATCGCAACCCTCGGTGTTGCACCCGCACCTCGCTCAGCCAGCGAGAGGGAACCGGTCTGTATGTGGGATCCGAACTCTCGGCGGGAGCGCCGTCGTGCTCCCAAGCGGCACACTGTAGCAGTGCGCCACCAGGCCGGCCCCAATATTCAGTGTTTCTGACACTCCTAAAGAACCTATTGATTTCCCATTGTGTGTTAATGATATTTTGGTCAAAAATCAATTGACCATAAACGTATGGGTTTCCTTTAGGACACTCTATTCTATTCCATTGGTCTTTGTATCTGTTTTTATGCCAGTGGCATGCTCTATTGACTACTAGAGCTTTATTTTATACTTTTAAATCATGTAGTGTGATGCTATCACCTTTGTTCTTTTCACTCAATTTTACTTTGCCTATTTGGGGTCT
>NW_007751288.1:3679-9426 GCF_000696425.1 Galeopterus variegatus | reverse complement strand
GCTCACTGGCTGAGCACGGTGCGGCCAGTCTCAAAAAGGACAAATAAATAAATAAATAAATAAATAAAAATAAACATTTTACATAATTAGAAAGATAATTCTGTAAGGAAGCCTTCCAGGTTCCCCGTTAAAAAATAGGAAAAAAATTTTCCTTCTCATAAAAGAGGCCAATGCAAGCTCAGGGTGCCCGTTCTGTTCTACTTGGATACAGACATTGTCTCTTAAATGTGAAGTTCAATGGATTGTGCCATCATTGTCCTAGCAATACAGATACTTCTCAACTTATAATGGGATTACATTTGATAAATCCATCGTAAATTGAAATATCAAGTTGAAAATGCATTTAATACAGCTAACCTACCAAGCATCATGGCTTAGCCTAGCCTATCTTAAACGTGCTCAGAACACATACATTAGCCTACAGTTGGGCAAAATCATCTAACACAAAGCCTATTTTATACTAAAGTGTTGAATATTTCCTGTAACTGATTGAATACTGTACTGACAGTGAAAAACAGAATGGCTCACTGCTGCTGACCAACATCACGAGAGAGTATCTCTAGTCTGGGAAAAAGATCAAAATTCAAAATCTGAAGTACAGTTTCCACTGAATGTGTATCATTTTGGTACCATTGCAAAGTTGAAAAGTTGTTAAGTCTAACCATTGTAAATTGGAGACTCTATTTTCAGTAAGTCTGCAAGCATAAGCCTGGATTCTGTTGCCATTTTGCTCTGTGAACTTTTTTTATGACATTTTGTAAATCTGCAGCTCCCTTCCAGCATCAGTGTCTTTATGGGTCAAATGGACATTACAGATTCCCTTCCTCACGGAGTCTGAAGATTAATGAGAAAATAATAGTGAAGTACAGAGATTCTAAGCCACAGTGATCAAATAGGATCACTGGATTCCATTTGATCACTGTGGACCACTACTGCTGTATCTCATCATATTTGAACATGCGTAATGTGATTATTAACCTGTAGGGCAACCTGTCACCTAAATAAGAGACACAGGGCCTATTTTATTACAAATAGCAGAAAACAATTAAGACCAGCTCTTCATTCATCCATGAAATGTGTGGGAGTGGAAAGGTAATGAAGGAGAATCTCTGGTAGTCTCCTCCTGGTCTGTTCATGAACATTTGATTACAGCATGTTAGTTCCCAGAAGCCTATATCCCTTTCACCTCTCTGAGAACAACTGCTATTGTGTGGTGTGAGTGCAGTTTAGAAGGTTCTTAGACACCAGTGCAGTCCTTTAACCACTTCATTAACTAAAGCTTTGATTATTTGAACTGAGTCTGTTTCTGGTCAACATGAATTTTTTTATCTTAAAAATATTGCCCTGTCTCTGTGTCTTAATAAAACCTAGGATTTGTTTTTTTAAGGCATGGGCACAACACTGACATTCAATAAAAATTAATAATTCTTTTATAATGTTCATTCAACTAGAACTAAACACACCTTCATGAGAAACAAACCATGATTTCTACCCATGTGTGTAATGGAAGAAGCCAAAAATCAGAGTGGAGATATGCAATACAACAGTCATACAGCTATGGCATTCTAAAAGGAATAAAAATCATAGTTACTAAGTAATTCCATCAAGATTAGCATTAACAGTAATCTGGGCAGGAGTTTTTAATACCCAAATAGTTGGCTCTCTGAAGTTGTCAAACGAGAGCAAGCTTTGTATTACAGGGAGATTTACAGCCATCTCCTGGGCATTAGGACCAAAATTCCTGCTAAAATATTTATGTGTCATTTTATCAGAACAGATTTTTAATTCACTGCATACTTCCATGCTTGACTGGAGTTCAAAAAAGGCCCTTTTTGGTAAACAGTAAATATTTTCATATCTAAAAGTTTAGAGAAACTATTACATTGTGTTTCTTTACTTTTGAGTGTAATTAGAAGGAAGTTGAATTTAATTTGCTTCATTAAACCATTCTAAATTAGAATAAACTTTTAAAAAAATAAGTTAAGTGATAATTACAATGTTTAAAAAGTCTCAAGTTGGCAAGGAGAGGACATATTAAGGAAAAAGAAATAAGTGCATTATTTGAGCTGATATGATGGTTTTGAAAAAGTAGAAACCTAAAATATGAAATGGAAAAGAGTACACCATATTGCACTGGCTTTCTTCATAATCAATATGTCATATTCTGAAGTGCACAAAAGCTAACTCATCGGTGGCCTGTAGTTTATTTACTCAGTGTTTTTACAGATAATCCCCATTGTGAAAAGGAGGAAAGGGGATGAATATGTCTCTACATATAAACTGATAATTTTAAACCTGGAAATCTGGCCTTAAAATCTGATACATCTTGGATCACTTAAGTTCTTTTTATACCAGGAAAAACTTTCCAACAGATCAAACTTCATTGTAATGGCATCTTATTTGTTGTGCTGAAATTTTGAACTTGCAACCCATCTAGATATCTAAAATATCAGATGAGCTCCAAACAACTTCATTTTCCATGTCACATGTATTTTGGATATTTTCTAGCTCTATTTGCTATTGATTAATAAGACTGTTTGTATTTGACCAAGGACATCGTCTTATCATGGCCTTATTTTCATGTCTGTCTTGATCAGGCTAAAATTTATATTTAAGCATTTGGATGACTGAAATCACCTCTTCCTTGCCAAAAAAAAAAAAAAGAGGACATCATGAGAATAACATTATGTCTTGGAGTTCAACCCACACAACCTTACATTCAGCAAAAATTGCATCAGCAATACCACTAGTATTATTTCAATAGCATTAAACTTCTCTAAAACACCATGTAATTTGATAGCACAAACATTTCTCAATTCAATAAAGTATGATTTCTCAATTCCTGCTTTTAACAGGTGTCATGATCAGGATTTTGAAAAGACAGAGGTTCCAATTCTGTTGTTAATGTAAATTTATCAAATATTTCTCTAAGCTCTTAATTCAATAAACATTATTTAAGTGCCTACTAATATATGTTAGACACTGTTATAAGGCTTGAGGATTGAGTGATGATCAAGCCAATTCCTTGCCCTGATGGAACTTATATTCTATAGTGGAGACAGGCAATTAACAAAGAGTGAGAAAACACAACACATACTCAACAATTCCAGGAGTACGAAGTTTAGTGGAGACCACGGGCAGTGATGGAGGGCGGCGGCGGGGGGTTGGATATTTTACACAGGGCAATCAGGGAAGGCTGCTAGAAGAGGTAGCCTTAATGAAGGTTAGAACCTTAACGAAGTGAGGGAAGGAGTCATGGAAGATATGGGGCAGAATGTCCCAGACAGAGTGGAACACAAATACAAAGGTCCTGGAATGCAACCTTGCTTGGCATCATACTGGAAAAGCTGGAACACAGTGAGGGAAGAGGACAGTAGTAGAAAATGATGTCGGGAAGGTACTGAGGTGCTATCATTTGAATGATTGTCCCCTCCAAAACTCCTATTGAAATTTAATTGCCATTGTAACAGTGTTAAGAGATGGGATCTTTAACAGGTGATTAGGCCATGAGGGCTCCACCCTCGTGAATGGATTAATGCCATTATCAGGGGGTGGGTTCTTATGAAAAGGCAAATTTAGTTTTCTCTCTCTCAGCGCTTCCACATTTCTGTCTTGTGAAGAACACTGTTCCCCACATCCCAAGGATGCAGCATTCAAAGCACTATCTTGGAAGAAGAGACAGGGCCCTCACTAGACACCAAACCTTCTAGTGCCTTGATCTTGGACTTCCCAGCTTCAAGAACCATGAGAAATAAAAATAAATCTCTAATGTTTATAAATTACTCAATCTGTGTTATTTTGTTATAGCAGCACAAAATGGACCAACATACCAGGGACCGAATTATATGTGGCCTTGAGGTCATGGTAAGGGGTCTGGATTTTATTCTGAGTGCCATGAGAAGTCATTGCTGGATCCTACACAGAGTGGCATGGCCTGATTTACATGAAAACCCTTACTGTCACTGCAGGAAGGGGAGTTAACTGTATGGAATGGGGAACACAGAAGGCTATTACAGGGGCCCAAGCAAGAGATGTAGGTGGCTTGGACCAGGGTGGCAGCAGGGAAAGTGGTGAGAAGTGGTCGAATACAGGATGTATTTTGATGACAGAGCCTATAGGATTTGCTGATGAATTGTATGTGGCATCTGAAGGAAAATGCAGAGCGATGAAGAGAAATTGAGCTCTCTTTGGATATGTAAAGTGTGAGGTTCCTGTTTTAGACATTGACTTAGAGAAGTAAACTTCTCTCGGTGTATATGCTTTCTATTGTCATGCAACAAATTACCACCAACTTATCAGTTTAAAGCAGCATTTATTTGTGATCTCACAGTTTCTGTAAATCAGAATCCCAGGGATGGGATAGCTGGGTCATTTGCTCAGGATCTCGCCAGGCTGAAATCAAGGTGTCAGCCAAGGCTGTGATTCTCATCTGAGGCTTAAGATCCTCTTCCAAACTCACTATTCGTTGGCGGAATTCATTTCCTTGCAGCTGTATGACTGAGGTCCCCATTTTCCTGCTGGCTGTCAGCCAGGGATTACTCTCAGCTCCTAGAGGCTGAAAGTTCCCTGCCATGTGGCTCCCATGGGCAGTTCACACTATAGCTGTTTGCTTTCTTCTAGGCCAGCAGGAGCACATGTCTCTGATGCTTCACCTTCTTTTAAAGGCTCACCTGATTAAGTCAGGCCCATCCAAGATAATCTCCTTTAGGTTATCTTAAAGTCAATTGATTAGAAACCTAATAACAGGAGTGATATCATATTCTATTCACAAAGTCCACCCATAATTAAAGGGAGGAGATCATACATGGTGTGTACACCAGGGAACAGAAATCTTGGAGGCCATGCTAGAATCCTGCCTACCACAGCTGGTTATAAGATGGTTATAAGACTGCAGCTCAGCAGCAGTTCAGGGCTATTAAAGCCATAGGATTGGATAAAATCACCTAGAGAGAGACTGCAGATGACAAAAAATGATATTAATTTTAAAAACAATTATATCTAATACTTGCCAAGTGCATTCTATGTGCTAGGTACCTACTAGGTGCTTGACACATATTACTTATTTAACTTGTAACAATGCTTTGAGGTACCTATAACCCCCATTTCACAGATAAGGATACTGAAGCCCAGAGAGGTTGATTCAGTTGCCCAAATGCATGTGACTATTTCAGTAGTAGAGCCAGGATTTGAACCCAAGCAATCTGGTTCAAGAATCTGTACTCCTAATCACTATTCGATATTACAACATTGAAGAAGAGATTTGGGAACAGAACTGATACCAGAAGTTCCAACTTTTTCATGTCAGAAAGAAGGGGAACTGGCAAAGGAGATGGTGAAGAAGCAGCCTTGAGGTAAAAGATTAAATCAAGAGCACATGGTCTCCCAAGAGCCAAATGTAGAAGGCATCATGGGAAGGAGTGAGTGGTTATCTGGGTCAATTACTAATATTTGGGGGAAAATCTTCCATGTTCTCATTCATAAAGGTGTACCAGAATGATTCTATCATTAGCACATTCACTGAGTAAATATGTATCTGTCAACTATATGCCTGAGGGTACAACAGTTACCAAGATAGGCAAGCCCTCTCCTCAAGGACTTTACATTATAAGAGAGGAAAAAGGACTGAAAAACATATAAATAAATGCTTAAATAAGTTTATTTCATGTAGTATTATGAAGAAGATTAAACTGGGTTCAGAGTTAGAGATAATTAGGACTGCTTCTAGCAACCTTTGCTTCACTTTTTGT
>NW_007751288.1:0-2563 GCF_000696425.1 Galeopterus variegatus | reverse complement strand
CTTCCTTATATAGGAAGAAAAAGAAAAAAAAAAGTGAGCCTTATATATACAGAAACATTGGAGAAAAATGGCAAAGACACAGAATCTCAATTTTCCTATAATATTAAAGAATATGGATGATTAAAATACACTCTTTTTAAAAAAATTATTCTTATTTATACATATTTATAGGGTACAGAATTGACTATCAGTATTTGTGTACAGTATGTGATGATCAAATCAATATCATTAGCATGTTCATCATTACAAATCATAATTATTTTTATGTCCATTACCCATTTACTCCCTATCTGCCCCTTTCACCTTTCCCACTTCTACGAACTATAGGTCTGTCCTCTCATTCTGAAAATTCAGTATTTTATTATGGTCCTTCTTTCTTTCTTTCTTAGCTCCCACTTATGAGTGCAGACATGCAGTATTTCTTTTTCTGGGCCTGGCTCATCCACATTGCTGTGAAGGGCAGAATTTCATTCTTTTTTATGGCTGAGTAATATTCCATTGTGTATATATACCACCTTTTCCTTATCCAGTCTTCCACTGATGGACATTTAGGTTGGTTACATGCCTTGGCTATTGTAATAGAACTGTGATGAATGTGGGAGTGCAGGTATCTTTTTGATATGATGATTTCCATTCCTTTGGCTATATACCCAGAAGTGGGATTATTGGATCATTTGGTAGTTCTATCTGTAGTTGTTTGTGAAACCTCCATACTGTTTTCCAAAATATACTGTACTAACTTACAGTCCAACCAACAGTGTAGAAGAGTTCCCTTTTTTCCACATCCTTGTCAGCATTTGTTATTCTCAGTCTTTTTGGTAATAGCCAGTCTAGCTTGGGTGAAATGATATCTAAATGTGATTTTGATTGGCATTTCCCTGATGATTAGTGATGCTGAGCATTTTTTCAGGTCTGGGGATGCAAGGATAGTTCAACACAGGCAAATCAATAAATATGATACACCACATCAACAAAAGTAAGTGAAAAAAACATATAATTATCTCAATAGATGCAGAAAAAGCATTTGACAAAATTTAGCATCGCTTTATGATAAAGACACTCAACAAATTAGGTATAGAAAGAAAATACCTTAACACAACAAAGCCCATATATGACACATCCACTGCCATCATCATCTTGAATGGGGAAAAACTGAAAGCTTTTCCTTTAAGAACAGAAACCAAACAAAGATGCCCACTCTCACCACTCCTATTCAACATAGTATTGGAAGCATTAGCCAGATCAATCAGATGAGAGAAAGAAATGAAAGCCATCCAAATTGGAAAGGACAAAGACAAATTGTCACTGTTCACAGATGACATGATTCTACATATAGAAAAACCCATAACCTCTACCAAAAAACTCCTAGAGCTGATAAATGAATTCAGTAAAGTTGCAGGATACAAAATCAATACACAAAAATCAGTAGCATTTGCATATAACAATGAACAAGCAGAAAAAGAAATCAAGAAAGCAAGCCCATTTATAATAGCTACAACAAGAATAAACCTAAGAATAAATTTAACCAAAGAGGTGAAAGATCTCCACCTATAAAATTCTGCTGAAAGAAATTAAAGAGGACACCAAAAGATGGAAAGACATTCCTTGCTCATAGATTGGAAAAATTAACATCATGAAAATGTCCATAATACCCAAATCTATCTATGGACTCAATGCAATTCCCATCAAAATCCCAATGACATTATTCACAGAAATAGAGAAAAAATCCTAAAATTCATATGGAACAACAAAAGACCCCAAATAGAATAGCTAAAGCAATCCTGAGCAAAAACCAAAACAAAACAAAACAAAACAAAAAAATGAAGGCATTACACTACCTGATTTCAAATTATACTACAAAGCATGGTTCTGGCATAAAAATAGACACATGGAACAATGGAACAGAATAGAAGACCCAGAAATCAACCCAGGTACTTACAGCCAACTGATTAAGGTGCCGAGAACATACACTGGGGAAAATACAACCTCTTCAACAAATGGTGCTGGGAAAACTGGACATCCACGCATAGAAGAATGAAATTCTATCCATTAATCTATGAATACGTTAATACATTCATGAGGTCATAGCCCTCATGATCCAATCTGTGGAGTACACTAACATTTATAAAAGCAAATGTAGGGCCGGCCCGGTGGCACACTGTGATAGTGCGCCGCTTGAGAAGCGCAGCGGCGCTCCCGCCGAGGGTTCGGATCCCACATACAGACCGGTTCCCGCTCACTGGCTGAGCAAGGCGCGGGAGCAACACCGAGGGTTGCGATCCTGTTGCCGGTCCCGGTCCGGTACGGGGGCGACACTGAGGGTTGCGATCCATTGCCGGACACGGAAAAAGACAAAAAAATAAAAATAAAAAAATAAAATAAAATAAAAGCAAATGTATTTCACAGGGCCTAGTTTCCAAAGCCCTGCAGTTTCAGGTTTAGCTTAACTTCTTAAAATTACATATAGAAATGTTAACCTTGCAAAAGACAGGAAACTTTCCCCAGGCTAAAGCCCCTGATATAGATATAGAATTGTAACACACCAAAATTGCTGGCTCAAAGG
>NW_007751287.1:6306-9428 GCF_000696425.1 Galeopterus variegatus | reverse complement strand
ACACCCAAGTGAGAGATGGCCAAGTCCTAAGCCTTCAGGAAAGACAGAGGTTGAAGCTGGAAGGCATGGTTTCCTCCTCCAGCCAACGTGGGTTGGGTCCTTCTCAGAAAAGAGAGGGGCACAGGAGTCCTTCTCAAATGGCCCCAGAACTTCCTCCCTCCATTACTCCCTGAGCTTGAGTCTCAGGAACTGCCCACTCTCCCCCTATCAGACATAATCAGTTCAGGAGTCCCTGGCTCTGGTCAGCCTGAAAAGCCAGACTTTCTAGGGTTGCACTGTCCAATACGGTAGCCACATGTGGATATTTGACTTAAATTTAAATTAATTAAAATTAAATAAAATTTGGTCACCAAGATGACAGAATTGATGATCTCCAGCAGCACTCCCCACCCTCCCACCCCCACATATACCAGAATACAACTAGCAACAACTCAAGTGCAAATTGCCATCCTGAATTCGCCAGAACTCAGGGAAAGAGGCAGAAAGGCCCTCTGAACCCATGGAAGTGAGAGAAACCACGACCAGTGGAAGGAAAGGTCACATCAGACTGCTCCACCCCCTCCTCAAAATTGACACAGTGCTGTTCACAGAGAAGTCCCCCTGAGGCTGCAAAAGTGAGAAAAGCCATGGCTGATGGAAGAAAAGATCACAAAAGATCACTACAGTCTGCTCCATTCCATTTCCCAGGCTGGCATAGGGCTACTTACACAGAAGTCCATTGGACCTATGGTTTCTAAGGTCAGAGGAGGGAATAAGAGGTAGGTGTTCAGTTTGGCCACTGGTCTCAGAATCCTCAGAGGAAGCCCAACCAGGGCCTGCTCCACAGAAAACGGCTGGACTGCCAGGAGGGCTGGACCACCAGAGGTGTGTTGAGGCATGATCTAGGCAGCTAGCCACTCTGCATTTCAATCATCAAGGGCACCACACAGAGGAGACTGCCTGGTGCCATAGTGCTGCAGGGGGTACAATCCATGGGAAAGACCCAGTCTTGGACCAGATTTTCAACACAGCCCAGTTGTTCCTGTGGAGTCTTCCCTCAGCCCACAAGTGACTAAAAGGTCAGCAATTATATTCCAGTCCCCACAATAAGTCTTTCCCAGACCAAGAAACAACAGCAGGAAAGCAAAATCATTCTGGCACAGTGTTTAAATTATAGTTCTCACTATAGATCTTCCCCAGAATGGGAAACAACTGCAAGCCAGAGACAAAATTTTGATATTGGGCAGTAAAGGGCTAACACCACCAAAGAACACCAGCAAAGGCTGGAAGAGGTAGCCATCTCCTCAAATGTGCAGGCATCAAAGTAAAGACACAATGATCATGAAAGACAGAGAAATATGACACCACCAAAATAAATCAGCAAAACTCCAGCAATGGACCCAGAAGAATTGCATATTTATGAAATGCCTTAAAGAGAATTCAGAATAATCTTCTTAAAGTAGTTCAGAAAATCACATTAAAATATAGACAGAAAATTAAACAAAATTTGGAAAATGAACCAGAAGCAGAATGAGAAACTTGACCCCCCCAAAAAATCAATTTAAAAAAATTAAATAGAAATTCTAGAAATAAAGAATGCATTATCAGAACTGAAAAACTCAATGAAAAGATCCAACAGCAGACTAGATCGAACAGAGGAAAGAATCAGTGAGCTCAAAGAAAGAATATATGAAATTAACCAATCAGAGGAGCAAAAAGAAAAAAGAATAAGAAAAAATAAAGTAGGCCTATAAGAACTATGGGATACCATCAAGCAAAATAACCTACACATAATAAGAGTTCCTGAAGGAGACAAGAGATAAAAAGGCCTAGAAAGCATATTTAAGGAAACTATGGCTGAAAATTGCCCAAGAATAAAGAAAGATGACATCATCCAGGTACTGGAAGCTCAAAGGTCACCAATTGTATTAGTCTGTTTCTGTTGCTTATAACAGAATACTCAGAACTGGGTAATTTATAAAGAAAACAAAATTTATTGCTTACAGTTTCAGAGGATGGGAAGTCCAAAGTCTAGGGAACACATCTGGGGAAGTTTCTTGATAGTAGAGACAGAGACCCAGGGTTCTCACATGGCAGAAAATGGCAGGGAAGAGAGAAACTGACCTCCTCACGTGCTCTCCTTTTAAAGCCCTCAGAACCATGGCCTTGACCACCATTATTAATCCATTCACTATGGCACGGTCCTACAACCCAATCACCTCTTCAAGGCCCCACCTTTCAATTACCATAATAGGATTTCCCACCCTCAACAGTTACAGTAGGGATTAAGCATCAATGATTTCGGGGGGATGGGGGTGATCCAATCTACAGCATCAACCAAATTAAACCCAAAGAGGAACACCTCAAGACACATCATAATCAAATTATCAAAAATCAAACACAAAGAAAGAATACGGAAAGTAGCAAGAGAAAAGAAACACATCACACTCAATAAACTTCTGTATGACTTTCATTGGGTTTCTAAGTAGAAACTCTACAGGCCAGGAGAGAGTGGGGTAATATATTCAAGGTGCTGAAGGAGAAAGGCTGTCAACCAAGGACAATATACCTGAAAAAACTAATCTTTAAATATGAAGAAGTAAAGATTCTCCTAGACAAACAAAAGCTGAGGATATTTATCAACACCAGATCTGTCTTTACAAGAAATGCTAAAGAAAGTTCTTCAATCTGAAAAAAGAACACATAAAATTCACTGGTAAAGTAAGTACACAGACAAATTAACAATACTCTAATGAAATAAGTGTAGTGAGTAAACCACTTATATCTTTAGTATGAAGACTGAAAGACAAACCTATCAAAAATATTACAAATACAGGGCCGGCCCGGTGGCACACTGCTACAGTGCGCCGCTTGGGAGCACGGTGGCGCTCCCGCCGAGGGTTCGGATCCCACATACAGACTGGTTCCTGCTCACTGGCTGAGCGAGGTGCGGGCACGGCACTGAGGGTTGCGATCCCGTTGCCGGTCCCGGTCCGGTATGGGCACGACACTGAGGGTTGCGATCCGTTGCCAGTCACGAAAAAAGACAAAAAGGAAAAAAAAATTACAAATACAACTTTGTAAGAGATAAGCAATGTGCAAAGATGTAACTTGAAACAACAAAATGTGAAAAGGTGGGGGGA
>NW_007751287.1:5551-6248 GCF_000696425.1 Galeopterus variegatus | reverse complement strand
AAAATAATCTGTTATAACTATAATAATTTTTGTAAGCCTCATAATAACCATAAAACAAAAACCCATAATCAATATACTAAAAATAAATAGCATAAAATCAAAGTATAGTACCAGAGAAAATCACTCTGTAAGACAGTAAGAGAGGAAAAATGATCTATAAAACAACTGGAAAACAAGTAATAAAATGGCAGTAGTAAGTCTTTGTCTATATATAAAAATTCTAAATGTAAATGAATTAAACTCTCCAATTAAAAGAATGGGTTATAAAACATGACCCCACTATATGTTACCTGTAGGAAACTCATTTCCTATAAAACACACACAGACTGAAAGTGAAGGGATGAAAAGAGATATTCCATGCAAATAGAAATTTTAAAAATGCAGGAGTAGCTATACTTATATCAAATAAAATAGACTTCCAGTCTAGAATGATAAAATTTAAAAAGACAAAGAAGGCTGTTATATAATATTAAAGGAATTAATTCAGCAAGAGGATACAACAATTCTAAATATATATGCACGCAACACTACAACACCTAGATATATAAAGCAAATGCTATGATATGGACTCCAAAATACACTATAAAGTTATAGTAACAAAAACAGCATGGTGCTGGCATAAAAACAGACACATAGACCAATGGAACAGAATAGGGAGCACAGAAATAAATTCATGCATTTACAGCCAACTGATTTT
>NW_007751287.1:0-4529 GCF_000696425.1 Galeopterus variegatus | reverse complement strand
ACCAATGGAACAGAATAGGGAGCACAGAAATAAATTCATGCATTTACAGCCAACTGATTTTTGACAACGGGGCAAATAATATGCATCGGGGAGAGAATATCCTCTTCAAAAAATGGTGCTGGGAAAAACTGGATATCCACATGCAGAAGACTGAAACTAGACTCCTATATCTCACCATGTGAGAAGATCAACTCAAAATGGATCAAAGACTTAAATTTAAAACCCCAAACTATGAAATTACTAGAAAATAACATAAGGGAAATGCTTCACAAAATTGCACTGACCAATGCTTTTCTGAATAAGACTTCAAAGGCACAGGCAACAAAAGCAAAAATTGACAAGTGGGACTACATCAAACTAAAAAGCTTCTGCACAGCAAAGGACACAGTCAACAGAGTGAAGGAGCAACCTAAAGAATGGGAGAAAGTGTCTGCAAACTATGTATCTGACAAGGAGCTAATATCCATAATACACAAGGAACTCAAACAACTCACCAGCAAAAAACCAAATAATTCAATTAAAAAGTGGGCAAAACTCTAAATAGGCATTTCTCAAAAGGGGACACACAAATGGCCAACTGGTATATGAAGAAATGCTCAAATCACTAATCATCAGGGAAATGCAAATTAAAACCACAGTGAGATAACATCTCAGTCCAGTTAGAATTGCTGTTATCAAAAAGACAGAAAATAACAAATGCTGGTGAGGATGTGGAGAAAAGAGAACTCTCCTACATTGCTGGTGAGATGTAAATTAATACAGCCATTATGAAAAACAGTCTGGAGTTTCCTCAAAAATTAAAAATATAACTACCTTCTGATCCAGCCATCCCACTACTGGGTATATGTCCAAGGAAAATGCAATCAATGTATCAAAGAGACACTTACACTCCCATGTTTATTGCAGCACTATTCACAGTAACTAACGGATGGAACTAACATAAAAGTTCATCGACAAATAAATGGATATTAAAATGTGGTATAAATGCAAATGGCGTACTATTCAGCTATAAAAATTAATGAAATCCTGCCATTTGCAGCAACATGGATGGAACTGGGGATCATTATTTTAAGGGAAGTAATCCAGGCACAGAAAGACAAATACCACAGGATCTCACTCATATGTGGAATCTAAAAAAAAGTGTTTCTCATAGAAGTAGAGAGGAGAAAGTGGTTCCTAGAGGCTGGGAAGGGGAGAGGGTGGCAGCGAGAGGACTCTTGGTCAACAGCACAAAGTTACAGTTGGAGAGGAATCGTAAGTTCTGCTCTTCTAGAGTGACTATAGCGAAAAATAGCATATTGTCTATTTCAAAATAGCTAGAAAAGAAACTCTTGAATGTTGTCGCCACAAAGAAATGGTAAGTGTTTATGTGATGGATATGCTAACTACCCTGAGACAAACAACATACAATACACGTGTGTACGGAAACAACACACTCTACCTCCATAAACATGCACAATTAGAAATTAAAATAAAATAAAACAAAATAAAAGAAATCAAGTGAAATTTAAAATGTAGCTCCTTAGTCATACTAGCCACATTTCAAGTGTTTGATAACCACATGTGGCTAGTGGCCATCTACGGAACAGAGCAGATATAAAGCGTTTCCATCGCTGTGGAAAGAGCCGTTGGACCCTGCTGCTCTAGGGCTTCTTTGCCTTCCCAGGTGGCCTAAAATTCCGGCCCAGGAGTAAACAGCGTTTCCTCCGGCCAGTTCCCCATTCTCTTCTATTTTTCAGTCTCCTCCGGTTCCTGGTCTGTGGAGTTTGATTCTGACCCTCACCCTCCTGAGAGCTGCGGACCCACTGCCCTGATCACCTCTGCACCCTTGTAGGTGAGGTCAGGCTCCCACGCATAGTTCCAGCTCTTCTCCCCACCCATGTTCCTGAGCGTGGCTGTTCAGGTAAGTACCACCTTGGTCCTCCCAGCCAAGCATTGTACAGGGCAGGTCTTCAAATGAAACCTATGCTTTCCCGCCCCAAGTGAGGAAGGCTCCTCTGGAGGGTTTGAGCATGCTTCTGCCCTTTATGAGGTGATGCTAGTGACTTGGGCAAGTCACTTAACCCATCGGCAAAGCGCAAAATACATCAGGGGGAAATGACAAAGGTTCCATAATCTTACAAAGCTTCCCTCATGGTCCTTGATCTACCTTCTCCTGTGTGATGAGCATCAGAGATCCTCCTGGCTTCTCCAGTTGGCTTTTGTCTCCATGGCCGATCTCACCAAAGTGCCAGCCTAAGGAAAGGCGGTACTTGCCAGCCCTTTCCTCTCTCGTCACTCCTCTCCCCAGCCTCAAGATGCCCTCAAGGACTGACCCTCGTCCCTGGCATGCCATTTGCTCCACTGAAGACCCATGGCTCACATCAAAACGGATCTCTTTTAGAAAGATGCTGTCCCTTCCCCATCCAGCTTCCTTAAGAAGAAATCAACAAAGGAGTCAGTAGTTCTTAAAAAAAATGCTNGATGCCCTCAAGGACTGACCCTCGTCCCTGGCATGCCATTTGCTCCACTGAAGACCCATGGCTCACATCAAAACGGATCTCTTTTAGAAAGATGCTGTCCCTTCCC
The DNA here is from genome assembly GCF_000696425.1 of Galeopterus variegatus. Taxonomy (NCBI): domain Eukaryota; kingdom Metazoa; phylum Chordata; class Mammalia; order Dermoptera; family Cynocephalidae; genus Galeopterus; species Galeopterus variegatus. The sequence continues at coordinate 1,961 of NW_007751287.1, read as the reverse complement.
CATCCAGCTTCCTTAAGAAGAAATCAACAAAGGAGTCAGTAGTTCTTAAAAAAAATGCTTTGCACAGACTGTGAATGATCAAACCTCTGGCTTCAGGAAACTGATTCTGGGCAGAAATCTTTGTTCAGCTTGATGCTTTAGGTTCCATAGGGATCTTTTGGTGACAGCAAAAGTTCTGTGTGTCTCAAGTAAACAGAGAACAACAATAATTATCTGCACAACTGAAAAATGAATGTCTAGTCACCTGGAACCAGAAATAAATTCAGTGTGAGTATCAAAAACAAAAAGCAAGGGGCATGAAGAAGACCCTTAACTGGAAACACGGTGTGCCCTTCTGTGTGCAGACACAGCCGGGGAAGCCCAGGGCTCTCACCCCGCATGGATCCTGGTGCTTTCCTGCCCGGGTGCGTGCTGGGAACGTGCTGAGATATGTCATATCTCAACCTGCTCTTCTGCTGCCATCATGGGTAGGCTGCAAAGGAAGGAACTAGCACTTATTACACCTGGACTACACAACTTTTGCATATAAAACTTCACACAAACTTCCTAACAGCCACTCAAGACTGGCATTATCTCTCATCCACATTTTACCCAGGAGAAAATGGGCTTTCGAGAACGTGACTGGCTTGTGCTTGTGCTCACACAGCTGAGTGTCGGAGCCTGGACTCCGGTCCACGTTCGCTGTGTTCTCAAGCCCACGCTCTTCCCACCCACGCCACAGTGTATTTATTCGGTAATTATTTATTTATTGTGCTGGCCAGTGTGGGGACCCAAAGCCACGACCGCAGTGTCATAAAGCTCAGTGTCATCCAGCCCCCATCGGCATCTTTAATCGCGAGTGTAATAAATAGACCCGCGACTCTCCTGTACCGCGTTGATCCTACGCTGCTTTTGGTACTGATGTTGAAGTCACCCCAAAAAATGAATTCTCATTTCTTATTCTGTGTGTGTGTGAGATTGCAATAATCAGTCTCTTGAGTGTTTAGTAGAAAATGCTCATAAAACTGTAGGGATATGTTTTCTTTGAGGAAAAATGTTTTTCAAAATCGTTAATTCCATCTCTTTGCTAGGGATGACTGTTACATCTAACATCTATTTCTTCTTGGATCAGTTAAGTTGTATTTTTCTAGGAATTTAGCCATTTAACCATTTCACAGCCAAATTTGTGTCCAAGTTTATTGACAAAGTTGTTTACAATCTCCTCCTCTTGTCTGTTTATCCTTTGCAGCATCTGTAATTTGCCAATTCCTAACTTTTTATGCCTTCTCTCTTTTCTCGATTGTGGTTTTAAATAACCAACTTTGGCTGTGTTAACCTCTTTTATTTCATCAACTTCTGCTTACTATTTCCTTCAACTTGGAGGGGAGGAGCTATTCTGCTGTTATTCATCTATACTCCTGACATAGACATTTGAGTTTTTTGGCTTAATGTATGCATTTTAGACTAAAAAGGGGTGGAAAAGTGTATTTCTAGACCTGCTTTAAGTATACTTAAGCTACTTGTATTATTGTTCTATTTTTTCTCAAGTTTTTATCATAAATTCTTCGACTCATGGGTTGTTTAAAACTGTTTCTTCATTTTGTATCAATTTCCAACATAAGGATTTTCAATTTTTTTTTTTTTTTTTTGAGAATTGCTATTTGGTCCTATGTATAATCGCGTCTTTTGTTCAACAAATATTGAACATTCATATGTGCCAGGCACTGTTCTAGGTGTGTGGATTACATCAGTGAACAAACAGACCAAAAAATCACACTTCACTGGAGCCCATGTTCTTTGTCATTCCTTGGAACTATCCCATATGTGTGAATAGAATGTGTAGCCTTCATTTGTTGGGTGCAGTTCTTCTATATATGATCGTTAAGATTGCTTATTATTCAAACCATGTGTTTTATTACCAATCTTTTTGCCTGCTTATTATATCAATTTCTAGGAGAGGTATGTTTAAATTTCCTGCTGTG
>NW_007751286.1:4145-9428 GCF_000696425.1 Galeopterus variegatus | reverse complement strand
GATAGTAAATTATTGCTATTTTATTTTCCATCTTCTTGTGTACCTGTGTTCTACGAAAATATATATTGCTTAGTTAATAAACGTATCAATCTGCATGCCAATATGCAATACTTGAAATACAACAGTATAAAATTTTAGATTATAGCATATTAAATTAGGTGTACTTACTATTATTTCAGATGCAAAACACCTTAAAGGATCATTTCCATCTTCTTCAGACTGTTCAAGGAACTGTGCTGTCAGCAAAGGGCATTTCAAGCATTTGAAACAACTAGGCATAAGAAATAGGTAACTATGAAATCAACACTTCCCAAGTATAAAATGCCTAGTTCTTCATATCTAAGTTAATTTTACATGAAAAATAGTATAAGTACTCCTATGGTTTGGATGTTTGTCCCTTCCAAAATTTATGTTGAAATTTCATTGCCATTTTAACAGTATTAAAAGGTGTGACCTTTGAGGGTTCTCATTGGTGGAATTATGCTGGTATGAAAGGTAAGTTTGACCTCCTTTTACCTGTTTGCCCTTTCATCTTCAGCCACGTGATGACACAGCAAGAAGGCCCTCTCCAGCACCTTGATCTTGGACCTTCTAACCTCCAGAACGGTAAGCCAATAAATTTCTACTGATTATAAACTACCCAGTCCTGGGTATTCTGTTATAGCAGCACGAACAGACTAAGATAAGCACAAATAACTCTAGGGCCTAAAAAATGGTGATATAACATCCTACCTACTAATAATGGAGAGAAAATGAGAATACCTTGCTAGATTAAATGTGGTGAAATTCACTTCTATGTCTGGACTGTTCCATTGGATTCTGAATGTTTTTCTGAGGATCAGTGCTAGCCCGTGATGTAATTTTTATTCATTTAAGGAAAAATCAGAACAATGTAGTAATTTTTTTCATAAAGCTATATTTGGTTTATTTAGAAAACCAAACTTTATTCTGTGATTAAGTTTTTCCTATTTCTTTACTTAAAATATATTTTCTTTTATGAAATAATGAGTTTTAGAAATAGTAAAACTTTTTAACGTCCTGAAAAAATAGAAAGCTAACAATTTTTTTTTTAAATTATTGGTCTACGTAATTTAATAATCTCGTCCAGCACTGTCTATAGAAATATAATGCAAGCCCCATAATTTAAAATCTTGTAATAGACACATGAAAATAGTAGTAAGAAACAGGAGAATTAATTTTAATAATTTATCTTAACCCAGGATACCTCAAATATTATCATTTCAACATGTTATCAGTATAAAAACTATTGAGGTATTTACTATTTCCTTTTAAACAACAAGTCTTCAAAATCCAGGGGGTATTTTTTACTTAGGGCACATTTTAATTTGAACTAGCCATATGTCAAGTGCTTGACAACCATGTTGAACAATGAATGTTTAGTCCATAGCACCCCTGGTAAGAATGCTATTGGGTAGGTACTCTGCTACTGTTTTAAATGAATGGATTTTGGATTTACAATTTTTAAAAATATCAATGCCTTATTAAATGCCCATGCTGTGTCAGTTGAACCCCATAATCTTCTAAAATTCAAGATATAAAACTAGATTTATATTTACATGGCAAACAAATAAGGCAAACAAACATAAAATAACTGAACTATCAATTACTTAAGTCCATTGTGAGATATTCTTAAAAATATACTTATGGGCCGGCCCGGTGGCGCACTGCTACAGTGCGCCGCTTGGGAGTGCGGCGGCGCTCCCGTCGAAGGTTTGGATCCCACATACAGACCGGCAGCTCACTGGCTGAGCGAGGTGCGGGCGCAACACCGAGGGTTGCGATCCCGTTGCCGGTCCCGGTCCGGTATGGGCGCGACACTGAGGGCTGCGATCCGTTGCCGGTCACGAAAAAAGACAAAAAGGAAAAAAATATATATATATACTTACAATTTCAGTAATTCATCCTTTAGCTTTTCATTTTCATTTTCCAGTGAGGTTTCTTTGTTATCAATGACTTCTTCCACAAAAGGCTTCGTAAACTCTATTAAGGCCTTGCAACATTGACAAAGGCCATAGTCATCTGTTTCTATTTGTTCTTTTGAGTATGGAACTGGAAGAAGAGATACCCTACTCCAAAGGGTAGACAATGCTAATCCAACTGAATATGCCTTGTTATGAAGTTTCTGAATCACTAAAACAAAACAGAGACCAAGTTGTTATTTAAGGTAGCCTCATCAAGCATGTTAAACAGGGGCTAACAAATTAAATAAATGTAGAATTATAAGACACCTCCCTCCCCTGACACACACACACACATTTTAACAACTCTGAAATCAGGATGACATAGCATAACTTAATTGGCAATGTTTTTTCCTTCTTAGTGAGGCAAAAAAATAACATAGCATCTTGAAATTGTGGCATTTTTCAGTAGACGTCATGAAATCTTGTTTAGATATGTTTATAACAGGCTACATACTTAAGACAGAAACATTCTTTCCATATTTTTTAGTTGTTATAAGCACAAAATACAAGAATGTCTTGTAAACTATAAAGCACTGTACAAATGAGAGGTAGTATTATCAGATTTTTTTCTAGTACACTTTGAATATTTCAAGTGGCACAAAGCTGGTAAACATTCATATTTAAAACAAATTTACTCTAACTTCTGACTCTTTCTATAAGACTCTCAGATACATGCATTTCCTAAGATGAAAAATATCCTCTTCCCATGGATAAATACCATTTGTCTTGGTTGCCATTATTCACTGATACTGTTACTGCACTAAGCAGGGTGTCTTATCATTCCTATATTCCTAGTTTCATTCTTCAGCAGTACCTTTGCTATTCTCCCAAATGCAGAGGCTGAGCAATGCCCTGCCTCATACTCTTGTTAATCAAGATACAGGAATACCACAATGTTATTAAACTGAGTACTCAGACACCACAGAGGTAATCCTTTAAATATGTTCAGGCAGAAAATTCAAGATTTAAGCTGCAGGTAGGAAGATTAGGCAAAAAGCTATAGGTTACAAGATAGCACACGAAAAATAGTATGACACTCGGCAAAATATTTACCAGATACCCACTCTATGCCATGTACTGTCATCTTTCTATGAGCAGTGGGATTCAAATTGGCATTGCTATTACTAGTTTAAGCAGACTACTTGATCATTAGTCATAAACTTTACTTTGGTGTAGTGTTGACATTTTGGGATAAACATCAAGGCACTTACAGATAAAATAAGAAATACCTTGATATCAAAATGTTCATTACCTGTTCGCAATGGCTGAAGTAAAAGAAGAATAATTTGGGATATCTGTTTTCCAGAGGGCTCTTCAATCAGTTCAAGCAAACCCAGCAATAATTCCTTTGGATTACATAACTATAAAAATATTCACAATTGAACCTGTTTAATACAAGTTGTATTTAAAGCCACATGATTACTATTTTTAAAATGGCATATACTGAGAAAATATAATTATTCTTGCTTAACAGTAAAACACCTCATCAACTGTTTAGAAAAATTATGCACTAACAAAACATAGAATCTGTGATGGTCAAATCACTATAAAACTAAAAAGAAGCAAGAAGTCAAAGGGTCTTTTAATGGACAACTACATTTTAGAGACTTAAGTTCCTGGCTAAAGGAAAAATTAGAGAATAAGGGAAAGGAAGAACCTGATCGCCAGAGCTCAGGTTCTTTTGAGCTTCATCTGTCTACTCTGAAGGCCATCTTAATAGATTTCCAGGGCTTCCAGCAGGTGGGAGCTTTCTATCTCACGCTGCTAGGGTATTTAGATTAGTCCGCCGTCCCTTCCTGAACAGATAAAACTTTGCACTCCTTTCTGATTGGCCCTGTCTTATTACCTCACTTGCCTGGGTTTTTTAAAAGCCATCATAAAAAACAACTCATATCTAGATGGAGTTCTTTCTTTCCAAGAAATTTGTGTATACTTGTATTTGTATATACTTACATATACTTGCGTATACTTGTATTTCTACTCATCTCCAAATAGTTTCTTATAATGTCCTTTTTCTCAGAATTTATCTTTCTTAGTCATCACATATTAACTTTTAACTCCTAACCTCATTCTAAGGTTGTCAGTCACAACTGATCTTTATCCTACTTCCTATTCCTACTTCTGTTGTGATCACTTGCATTCCAGGTTTTTTTATATTTTTAGGAAACATACCATAGAGGAAAGAACACTGAGATTTGATTCTAGTTCCAAAGTAGCCAAAAGATCGGTGTAGCCTTGAACTACCTCTCTAAACTTTAAATTCCACATCTATACAATAAGGCTACTTGTTTAAACAGAGCTTCCCAGAATCTCCCTGGAGATTCTGAATCAGTGGGTCTGACATGAGGTTAGATAATTCTTATATACACCAGAAAATTTGAGAAATGCTGAAATGGGATTCATTGCCCATCCAATCAACAATACTGGGCCTTTTCTCCAATGATTTCTGTATGTATGTATTTTCATGAACTAAAAACTTTCCTACCAAGCAATAAGCATTAAACATTAAAAGGAATTATAAAATACTGCTGCATTTTATGACAAAGAGAACCTAGTTTTGTTAACTTACCTTTACCAATAAATCAAGCATCAAAAAATAATCTTTTCTTTTATCATCTTCTTTATTTGATAAAAGCCATCGAACAACAGGACCAACAAGATTCCAGCCCATATTCTTGATGATGACCTGTGAAAACATTTTCAGAGTAAAGCAAACACTGCCATCTACGGGACTCTCACAGTGTACTTTCCTAACTCACAGGAGCTTAGAATTTTCTCTGAAATAGGAAAGATGAGGCAACTGAGGCCTATGATCTTTTACCACAGACTTTCTAGAGATGGCTGCTAATGATTATCAACATTTTAAAATAGTTTTTAATACTTTCACTGAGGAAAGGCAAAAGAGTCTTTACTTTTAATCAGGTTAAGTTGGTCTTTCCCAGGATTTCAATAGTTCCTCTATTTCCAATGAGAGTTAATTTGCTTAATGTGAGCAAGCACCTAACTTACACAGAGAATTTTGCTCCCCTTATTCCTAAAGAAATCAAGCCAATGCTCACTAACCTTTTAGAGTTCTTTGGAGAATCTCTAAATATATTATAATCATTGCAATTTATATAAAAGGAGAGGACGCAACTTCATTAATTTTGTCTCCTGCATACATTGCTTCTATTTTCAAAGATATTTCAGAATGCTTACCAGACAAGTAAAAGTTTATCTTTACAATTAGTAATCCACATTCATTATCAAAGCTACTGATTTTTTTTTTTTTTTTTTTTTTTTTTTTTTTTTTTTTTTTTTT
>NW_007751286.1:0-3812 GCF_000696425.1 Galeopterus variegatus | reverse complement strand
GGGAACCGGTCTGTATGTGGGATCCGAACCCTCGGGCGGGAGCGCCGCCGCGCTTCCCAAGTGGCGCACTATCCAGTGCGCCACCGGGCCGGCCCAAAGCTACTGATTTTCAAAATTATCAACAATATACTCTACTTCTCTGGCCTGCTTTGTAAGTCAACTCATCAGTATTTACCAAGCATATACTATATAATACTCTAGGCACTAGAAATAAAGCAAGAAAAACATCAGATAAGATCAGATCTTTATCCTCATGGAGTATACAGTCAGCTCATTCTTAAAAAAACAATCTATGAAGAGGACAAAACTGCAAATATAGTACCTCCTCCTGACCCCAGCCTTGTAAGATAATAAAGGTAGAGTAAGAGGTATAGCAAGAGAATCATCATCTCCATCTGGAGAACGCAGGAGAGGCTTCCCAGAAGAGGCAATGACTAAGCTAAGGCTTGCTGGAGAAACAGAGAAATGGGTCAGGCACAGATAGGTGGAAAACATATTCAGGGCTCTGAAACAGCAATGTGTAAAGGTATATGAGGCTTAACATGTCCTGAAGAACTATCAACAGAGTATGTTGGGGTATGTGAACAGATCACAAAAGAGGAAATACTACCTGTTCACATCTTTGCTCATTTATTGTCTTATCAATGTGCGTGTACTCCTTATATGTTAATGTTAACTTAGTTGTATTTATGACAAATAATTATTTGCTTTTTGGTTGTCTTTATTTTTTATATAGCCAAATATAGTAATTTTTTCCTTTGATCCCTCTTCAACTGCTTTTAGGCCTAAAATAAATTTCTAAACACTTATAAACCTTCATTTGATTTTTTAAAAAATTACATTTAACATGGGAATATGGCACAAAATGAAGTCCTAGATTTTAAAAATAGCAAAACAATGGTGCTTTTTTACCAATGAGACAGAAAATTCAGTTGATCTATCTGAAAATTCTTTTAATGCTAGTTATTTCTTTTGCCTGGCACACTTTTTTCCCAGATAGCCCCATAGTTTACATCCCTGCTTCCTTCGAATCTCTGTGCAATTTCACCCAGCACAGTCCATCTCCTTTACCATGCTTTATTTTTCTCTGTAGTATTTATCACTTTCTAACATACTGTGTAATTTACTTATCATGTATGGATTTGTTTTCATTCATTAGAATTTAAGATCCATATGGGCAGTGATTTTTGTTCACTGATATATCTATTCCCAGCATCTAAAGTAGGGCCTGTTACAAAGTAGGTGTTCAATAAATACAGGTTGAATGATGTCTGTTACTTTAAAGTCTAACAAATTATCTTCCCTTCAAAGATTTGATATTCTCTATTCTTCTATTTTTTGTGTGGCTTGACTGTTAATATTTGAGATTTTATTTCTCAGGAACTTATGGTATACGGTTACTAATTTTTTTCCAAATTACTAAATATTTATCCCACCAATACTTATTAAGTCTACATTTACTTTTTTAAACTCAGTTAGTTCCAGTGAGACTCTACTTTTCTAACTAAGCACTTCTCTCTCTTTACATAGGTCTACTACTCTATGAGTGATTCTCTGAAGAAAAATTAACTATAAAATGAATCCCAGATTTGAGTGAGATTTTGCATATGAGTTGATGAATATATAATCTCAGATGCAAGGTAACGAGTTACTGTGTAAATGCTTCACAGCTTTGGTTTAGGGGAAGGGAGGATGGCGAATAGTTATGACTGTTACGGGTAGCTGACTAACCAATAAGCTGTCCTTTGTTCAATTTAACACTAACAACCTTACAGAGTAAGATTGTTATCTTCAATTTACTGATGAGAATGCTTAAATTTACAGATTAATGACATGCCCAACGTTCAACAACTGAAATGTGGCAGAGCCAGGACCTGCACATAAGTCTATCCAGTTCCCATGTCCATGCTTTTCCCACTATATCAGTGATTCTCCACTGGGGGCAGTTTTGCCCTCTACCTCTCAGAGGACATTTGGCAATGTCTGGTTACATTTTTGATTGTCATTTCTGGGGTACTTAGGAGGGTTGCTACTGGTATCTAACAGGTAAAACCCTGGGATGCTGCTAAACATCCTGCTATGCACAAGACAGTCCCCACAACAAAGAATTATCCTGTCCAAAATATCAATAATGCCAAGATTGAGAAACCCGACACTATGGTCTTAGGACAAATTACTATTCATATGGCTTTTTTAAAGAACCATTTAACACGAAGCAGCTTAATAGTAAATCTTTTCCCCCCAATTTTATTTACTTTTGTGGGGCATGTGTTGTTTTAATACATGCATATACTGCACAATGATTCACCTAGGGTAGACGGCATAGTTCTGTACCTGTTAGTCCATCCCTCCTCCTTCCTACCACACGCCTCTCCTCCCAGACTTTGGTAACCATTATTCTACTGTCCACTTCTATGAGACATCATGTCGTATTTGTCTTTCTACGCCTGACATTTTGCTTTCTCACTCTTTATTTTTAGTATGTCATTCACAAGCTTTTGCATTATGGTTACCATGAAGCTTACAAAAAACATGTTATAGTTATAACAGCTTATGTTAGACTAATAACAACTTTGATATCTAAGAAAAAAGAAAGAACCAAAGCTGACTCTATACTTTGGCATCATTCCTCCATGACTTTTTGACATTTTGTTGTTTCAAGTTACATCTTTTAATTTAATAGTAAATCTTGATCAATCTTGATAGTGTCACCTGGCAAGAAAATTAAGTTATAGTTTTAAACACTTGTCTTATGAATATATGCACTTTGCAGTTAGCAGACCACACATTACAAAATTGATGCTCAAGCTATTAAGACTAAGCCTCACTATGCTTAAATCTATCCCATTAGCTAATTAGGAGCATGCTAAAAATAAAACACTTAAGGACCCAATGCTTGAAGAACAACATGATTACACTTCCCTTCTCCCTTTGCCTCACTGATGCAGTGCTGACCTCATCTCCTTGGCAGGCCTCTTCCTCTCTACCTGTTCCTTAAATTCCTCATGACAGATCCTGGGCCTCTTCTCTTCTGCCCCTTTTCTGTGAACTCAGGCTAATTCTTTTTTTTTCCCCTCAGTGCTTCAATTACCTAATCTTTAATAGTCATGCACAAATCTTTTTAACTTCTTATTTCTCTACTGAGCTCAAAACCTTACTTTCCAATTGCCTGCTGCATCTTAAACTCAAAATTTCTAAGTCAACTCATTTGTTTTCCTTCAGGAAACTTTCTCCTCTACTTTGGTTGACTTTTTCTGTTGAGGAAATCATATAATATCCTTTAAGAAGCCAGAAATCCAGCCATCTTTGACGCCTCACTCTCTCTCACCCCCAGGATCAATAAATCCCTTCTATTCTACTCTAAAACTTGCCTGCAAATGCTACACAGTGGTAACCAGAAATAGAGCAGTATGGTTAAGAGCTCTGAAACCAGGCTACACAGGTCTGAATGCTAGATTCAAATAAAAGCTGAGTGGGCTAGTTATTTAACCTTTCAATGATTGTTTCCTTACCTAGAAAATGAACTTAATAGTAGTACCTATTTTATGGGATAATGAAGAGGCTAAATAGGTGAATAGATGTAAAGCATTTAAAAGAGCATTTGGTACATAGTAAATACAGTCATGCCCCACATAAGGACATATCAGTTAACTGACTACCTATATGACAGTGGTCCCATAAAATTATAATGGATCTGAAAAATTCCTATTCCCTACTGATGTCATAGATGTCCTAATATCACAGTGTGATGTATTATGTTTTCTATGTTTAGATACACAAATATTTACCATTGTGTTACAATTGCCTATAGC
>NW_007751285.1:8643-9428 GCF_000696425.1 Galeopterus variegatus | reverse complement strand
CGACACTGAGGGTTGCGATCCGTTGCCGGACACGAAAAAAGACAAAAAAAGAAAAAAAAAACAACAAAAAAAACACTTATCCATTTATCACCTGAATTCGTCTTGTATTCTCCTAGCAGTGTGCATTCATTTACTTAACAATAGCGTCAACACATACTTTTTATGACTCTATTGACATGCCAGGCACATTTCTAGGCACTTGGGATACCCAAATCTAGTCATTACCTAAATTCAGGTTGGGGGAAAAGACACTAAATAAAGTGGTGAAAGTCCCCTGAAGAGCCACTGCGACAGAAGGGCCCAGGAGTGATGCTGAGCAGGATGCCCCTAGATCCGTGTTCAGGAGACGCTCCTATTAGAAGGCGGTGTCTGAGCACACTGCAGGGAGATGAGAAAAATCTTCAAGCCTGAGGGAGTAGCAGGTGCAAAGGTCCTGGGGTGAGAGTGGATGGTGTGCTTGAGAAGCAGCAAGAGGCAGTGAGGCCAAATCACAGCGAGTACAGGTATGTGAGACCCAGCACACTCACTGAGACCAGATAGCACCAGGCCCAGGACCTGGTTCTATTCTGAGTGTGGCAGAAACCACAGCAGACTTTCAGCAGAGGACTATCATGCTTGAGCAAAGGACTTGTGCCCACAAAGGGCCACACATGCTTTGGGTGGAGAATTCACTCCGTGGGGTTGTGCAGCAGAGCAGGGAGGCTGGTGGGTGCCTTCTCCTGGCACAAGTGCAGTGTCTAGCATCCACTGCACTTTAAAATCAGGAGAAGCAAAGGAATACAAAC
>NW_007751285.1:6275-7000 GCF_000696425.1 Galeopterus variegatus | reverse complement strand
GTGCGGAAGGCGGGCATTGCTTTCCCTGGCATCAGCTTCTCAGAGTGTTGACACCATGGTCCTCTTGCAGAGCGCCTTGATTGAGATCAAAGTGTGTGTGTGTACGTGTCGTTTTATCCACAGCCTGCTTCCCTGCTGCCACTTTCAATGAGATTTCCGAGTCATTGCAGGCATCTTCAGAGGAAGCAGCCTCCTCTCTCTGGCTGTGGAGCAGCTCAAAGAGAAGCCACTTAAAAGCCCTCTCGCATCACGCACTGCTTCTGGGAGCACATCTCGCTTTGCTGGGCTCCTGACCCTGGCCTGCCATTCCCCACCTGCCCCATGCCCACGACATTTGAGGGTATCTCTAGCAGCTGGCTCAGGTGGGAGCAATTAGTTCCAGCCGGTAATTAAAGGCTCATTTGCTGGCACTGGGCGTGGACTCCAGGAGACAATTGAAGATTTTTATTTCAAGTCCATTTTGCATCGCTTCTCCCAGTCTGAATCACATGGTGTTTGGAAAACCCAATTACATCCCACTAGCTTACAAAACATTCACAATATATTTCAATACGGCATATTGCCTTTTACTTTAAAAATGAATCTCTTTCCCATCTTTGCAGTTCATCCTTTGCCTGGTAGTAAGAAGCAGATATCTTCTGGCCTGCCTGTCTCCTGTCACAGACCAGCTAAGAGGAAGAACGGTCCAGGTCCTTCAGTTCCTAGAGCTGTACATATCAACCATC
>NW_007751285.1:0-1139 GCF_000696425.1 Galeopterus variegatus | reverse complement strand
ATAGTAAACATGGAAATAATTGAGTGTTTGCTGTTCAGAGATGCCTCTTTGTGTGGAATGATAAATGCCTTTTGCTGCTGCTCTGGGGGGAGGACTTAAGTGAAAGTGGTCGTGCGTGATTAATTCTGCCCACCACCAAGAGGTTAATTGCTTTACTTTCCTTCCTGTTGGAGTCAGAACAATGGGTCTTAATGGGCAGCCCATCTCTCTCTAGGAGTGGCTAATCAGAGAACAGGGGGAAGGCGATTCACTATTGAAAATAATAGAATCCCAAGGAAGGTAAGAGAGAGGGCAGGGGCCTCCTGAGAGCTGGCCTGGACCCCTGAGCCTCCGGGGTCCTTCCCTTCCATCATTCTTCCTCTTTGGGGGCCACTAACTCCAGGGTCATTATTGGGGACAATGTGTTTGCTTTTGCCCATAAATCAGTCCCACGGATCCCTTTAGGGAATCGTTACACTTTACTGTGACACATTAGTGCCTTTGAGAGAATAATTGCTAGATTTGGCCAACTTGGGACCTACTTCCTTCAACTTTATTTCCTCTCTGGGGATGCCTTAACTAGTATTTACTTTTACTTAAAAGAGAGCAATTTCTTCAGATGAAATCAACAGTTTTCTCTGCTTGCCAAGTTTGTTTTATCGTATTAAATATTTAAATAAAAAATTATAAACGTAGCATAAAACGCTGATGGGGTGATTAATTTATTTTTATTTTGCATGTTTTAAGGCTGTGGGGATTACTGTTTTGAAGNTTGGTGCTGAGTTTGGGGGGCTTTGTTCTGCAGTGGATGCCCATTTCTTTTTGTCAAGCATCACGTGCCAGCCAGCCCCAGAGAGATTCCGAACCTGCTGAACGCAGCTCCTCCACAGACAGAGCGAGATTTCCCAGACATCCGGAAGCACGGAAGCCAGGGAACATGACATGGGGGAGCAGGTGCAGGTTTCTAAGAGGAGTTGTTGCAATTCAAGGGGTCTCTTGGGGATACAGACTGTGACCTCTGGATGCTGCTAATGTGAAGACATGGTCCTTCTGATGACAGTGCTCTGCAGCGTTGCAGGGAACAGGCTTTGGGCTCCCTGTGCGGAAGGCGGGCATTGCTTTCCCTGGCATCAGCTTCTCAGAGTGTTGACACCATGGTC
>NW_007751284.1:8745-9428 GCF_000696425.1 Galeopterus variegatus | reverse complement strand
ATCTATACTCTCATCTCCATATGAAATACAGATGGATTTGTAAGTTGTACCACTGTTCAGGATACCTTTCCTTAAAATGCTGTATTTAACAGACATATTTAACATTTATACGCTGTTTCTGATCAACCGGAAGATCCCACAGTTAAAATAAGTAAATCTACAAATATTTAATAAATATCTACTCTCTTCACAGCACTGGACTTGGTACTCAATGAGAAAGGAAAAAGTATCAGACATAGTTTTTGGTCCTTGGTCTATGGGAAGTACCTTAGTCTGGCTGAGAGACTACATATAAATTAGTATTTTATTAGCTCCAAAAGTGGATTAGTAAATTTTATAGTTCCCAGATAAATGGGGATGATAGGCTAAATTTATTTTTTAAAGAAAACACTGAAAAAATACTTATATAATTATTTCATTTTTTAAAATTAATAAATCATTTATGTTCCATTTGGTAAAGAAAATATTTTAAAGGAAACTTAAAATATTACCATTTTGCTGATAAGACTTCCTGAAAGCCATGAAACAAGATTGTTCTACATGATTTTATGTTGATATAAGGATTTCAACACAAGAATCAATAAGTGGAAGTAGAAAACAGTTTCTTGATAAGGTGAATATACTCCTTCCTTACCTCTTAGGTAAGCACCATAAAAACCATCAGGAATATCCCCAAAGTCAAG
>NW_007751284.1:1721-3366 GCF_000696425.1 Galeopterus variegatus | reverse complement strand
AAAAAAAAGCACAAGAAAAGCAGCTGAGATAAGTTAACGTTTCTACTTTATTTTATGAAGTAGTAGGTGTATCAGAAATGGACTATCCGGTAATTACGCTATATATTTGAATCATTATATGTTAATCTTTTCCATTAATTAGACACCTTATAGACACTGCTTTCTTGGATTTACATAATAAATGCTTATCAATTGCTTAATGTGATAGTTTTTTGAAAATTGTTTAATAAAATCAGTAAAAATACATCTTTGCAAAAGTCATTTTTATGTCATCAGAGAAACCAAGGTAAGAGGATAACAGTTTCTTAAATATCAACTGCACACATGAGAATGAGGTGGAATTACAATCAACCTAGCTGCTGTTTGTGCTGTTCTGTTTCATCATTGTGCAAACAAACAATAACCTTTTCCAGCTCTATTAGACACCGTAATTCCCTAGGAGGCTAGTATGATGTACAAAGAGCTAGTTCACCTTCACTGTTCTGCCTCTCTAATAAACTATGGATTATTTCCATCTTTTCATTTGTATTCTACACCGCTTTTGCCCCCATTCTTCCTTTTCGTTAAAGCTGTCAATTCAACAATGCTTTCCCCTATACTTTATCTACCGATAGCCAGCATAACAGCCAACAGGCTTTCTTGAGTTGGCAAAATCCACGTATTGTTTTCACAGTTTAAACTTAAGTAGGAATCTAATACAGAACAAATGAATCAGGATTTAGAAGAATCCATGTGCATGCTCCATTCTGACAGTACATGATGAAGATTTCCAGATGGAATAATGATAGAAAACTTCTTGTCATGGGTATTTATGCTTCCAAAAGGCCTCGTCCTCTGGCTCACATAAGTTTGACATTAAAACATTAATCCAATTCCTTGTGCTTCATAAGCCACATGAGAAAATTATTTTCTGTTTTGATACCTAAGTCCATTTATTACTGCAAACAGTTAAAATACTTGAGTACCCACTGTAGTCTCTAAAATTAAAAGTAAATTATTTTAGGCCATTTCAAAAAATTCAAATGGCTCTTCAAAAGGGAAAATATGGTCACATATTCATTTGAATGTACTGCTGACTCAGTAAAGGCAATTCCAAAAATGAGGTTCCAAATATGTTTTGAGCAGTTGTAATATTGTAGGAAAACTACATAACCTTCCATGGTAACTGCGCTAAATGACATTTATATATTATTCATTTCATATGTCTATGTTTAGACATGTTGGTTCAGTCCTTTGAAGCCCATTTATATGTACTGAAAATAAGAATCTCTCTTTCCAAGAGTGGCTTGGTATCTTTCAAACATCAAAATCAATAAAATAGAGAAATATTCCAAAACTATGCATTAGATACATCCAAGCAATACTCAAGTATCCTTTCTCTTGGTGCTTAAAACTATTTAAAATCAACTTAGCCCAACTCTACCAGGGAGGAAAACTACCCTACCTAGCCAAATTTCTTGAGTGGCTTTTAAAAAATCTATTACTTCCATACTAAAACTCATAATTCTAGGTTTCCTCTTATCATTGCTCAGAAAATTCTTTATAGTTACTAAGGAACCTTTTCCAGTGAAATCCAAGTATTGTACAGTGGTTATATCCACAGGCTTAGGAGCCAGACTGGCTAGGTTCAAGTTTTGATTTCATC
>NW_007751284.1:0-1406 GCF_000696425.1 Galeopterus variegatus | reverse complement strand
TATCCACAGGCTTAGGAGCCAGACTGGCTAGGTTCAAGTTTTGATTTCATCACTTACAAGCTGTCTCTCCACCGACAAGCTATTTGATCTCTCTCTGCCTCTGTTTACTCCTCTATAAAATGGAACTCATTATAGAACTTTTCTCAGAAGGTTGTTGTAAATCACCAAAGTGCTCAGCACACTGCCTGGCACACGGTAAGTACCCAGTACATGTCAGCCGTCATTATGTCTAAGGGCCTCTCTATGATTCTCATTCTCTCTTGACTTTTTGATGAGTCTAGCAATTGCGAAGCGATTTCTTGAACTCCTTCTTGCCTTTCGTTTCTTTGGCTCGAAGCTCTCCTGGTTCTCTTGCTGCTCTTCATGTTTTCACTTCCCTTTGTTTCCCTTCTTCCCCAAGCCTAGTCATCAGCACATGCCCCCCAACTCCAAGTTCAGATCTGTCCCCATCATTCCTCTCTTTTGTCATGATCTTGAGAAGTCTCATCCACTCACATGATTCACTGTGTTTAATACAACAGCATTTAACAAGATTTTAAATGGTCTGCATCCTGACACAAGATGGCAAGAGAAAGTGTGATTCCACACAGTCTTTTGTTGACCTTAACTACGGCAATACACAACTAGCTTGTGCTGTCACTGCCAAAATAGGCACTGACCTTACTTCAATATTTTGATAACAAGGGCAGTGATAAGTTCTACTGGCTGTTCAACGACCAAACAGACAGAAGACAAAGGCGGGGAGGAGGCAACATGAAAACCATAATTGAAATTTACAGAAAAAAAAGTAAGAGGAAGAAAAATGAAAAAAAAACTTGGGGTTTAGAAGAAAACACAGGAGGTACAATCCGTGACAGAGAATGCAGCAGGAGGTGGCAAACTCAAGTGCCCACAAGAGCCGAGAAGCAAGCTAAATGAATGAAGTGAGCATGATGTACGTCAATAGGGAGTGGTGGGGACTGTGGCAAACCGTAGAATGTATCTAAAGGTATTCATATACACTTTTTGAAAAGTAAACATTGCAGGCCAGACAAGCCAGAGGTCTCCACTTTTCTTACTGTGAGTGTAGAAAGGCAGGCAATGGTAAAATATATCATTGCCACCTGCCCAGTGAGGCTGACTAGCCAAGAATTTTTTTTTTAAACATATTTGTTTCATCCCCTTACCAGCCAGCTGCCCCGACCCCCCAAAAAATACCCACAATTTTTTTAATAACTAAAATCTGCAAGTGGGACAAATTTCCTTCATAATCTGACTTCACTCATCAAATGACTGTTATGTTTCATAATTCAAGCATGGATCCACTGCTTCTGTCCTTTGTAAACCAAAATACTATGTTCATGGGTCATTAGGATTCACTTATTGGCCTAAAGTGATCCAAATTCTGCCATTATCACCCCCAAAGG
>NW_007751283.1:8899-9429 GCF_000696425.1 Galeopterus variegatus | reverse complement strand
GCTCCCCAGGAGACCTTGAGCTGACGAGGCCCTGTTTTTATTGGCCACCCCTCCGTAAGGAAGAATCCCTCCTTCTGAGCTTCAGGGCCCCTGAGGGTTGTGGGGCTGTGAGTCTGGCCGGGAAAGGGAGACAGGGGCCGTTAGCATGGGGAGGCTTCAGTATCTTGCCCTTAACACTCCATATCCATGTTTAATTAATTTCCTAACTTTGTGGGAGAAATGATGAAATAAATAAAGCCGGCTGACCACTTCATAATTTGTTTCTAAAGCTTGGCTGGAGATAAAAGTCTACCTTCCAAAACCACACAGTGTAATTTATTTTACGGTTCCCTCTCGGCACCAGGTCTGGGCTAACCTTGAGTTTAGAGGCTATGCCTTTGTCTCCTGGTGCTGGTGGTCACAGTGTGTCCTTTCTTGGCAGTGGCCGTGGGCCCAACAAAACAGACCTCTGAAAGGCGAGCGGATTAATCATTCTGAAGGCATGCTCGCCTCAACGATTCCCCTGCAGGATGTCTGAACCCCAGAGAGAG
>NW_007751283.1:6163-7089 GCF_000696425.1 Galeopterus variegatus | reverse complement strand
ATAGTTCATAATATAGGGGATTTGAAAATACTAAGAAGCAATATAAAATTCAAATATTATTGTTATTGCTATTATTATTTACAAGCCAGTGTATGTATGTCTGTTTGCTGAGGGCCTTTGCCTGCAGCCAGACCTCTATCTCTGGAAAAATCCTGGTGAGATCAGTGTTCCATGTAGTTGGCTCTTGGCAGACCTCACAGACATAACAAAGTTTTTGTTTTGACATGAAGGTCTTTTTCCAGCCCTTTTAAATAACTGCAAGTCAGGCTGGAATTCCCACAAGAGGAAGGGAGTTGCTCAGGCTTCCTCATTCCAAGCTGACGAAATAGCTCGGGATAGCTCCATCCTCTTCATCCAGTCACCTGCCATTGGCTGTCACCTGTGTGCAGATGACTCTCAGATACAGATTTCCAGCCTCAGTAGCTTTCTTGAAATTCAGGTTTGCCAAATATATGCTGATCTTGAACAGTATTCTAGAATCTCAAATTCACTATGTTCTCTTTTTCCCGGCAAAACAACTGCAACAGCTTCTCCTGTATTCTCTTTCTCTTAACTACTCCTCTAATTCCAGTTACTCGAGTTCAAAACCTTGGGATCTTCTGCTTTCTCCCTCTCCCTTACTGTCTGCACAGAACTAGTCACTGAGTCCTGTGGATTCTGCCACTGAGAATGGTCTTGAAAATACGCATTCTTCCTGAAGTTGCTCCTTCTTCATTGGGTCTAATTACTTCCTTCCTGTCCTGCATAGTAGCCTCTCCAGCAATCCAGTCTATCTTACCCTGGATTGGTAGCAACTCCGAAGATGGCCCTCATGATCCCTATTTCCTGGTATTCACACCCTTGTAAAACCCCCTTCTTTTGTGTGTGGGTGGGATCTGTGACTTGCTTATAACCAGTAGATTATGGAAAAGGTAATGGGATGTTAC
>NW_007751283.1:3163-3491 GCF_000696425.1 Galeopterus variegatus | reverse complement strand
TGGCGTTTGAGGCCCTCAGAGACCTCTCCAACCTCTCCTGCTTCAATCTTTCCCCTTTCTTTACTCTGCTGACTTCGCTGTAGCCACACGGGCCATCTGGCTGTTCAGGAACACACTGGGCATGCTCCCTGTTCAGCCCGAGCCGTTGCAGGATTCCCTGTCTGGAATACTCTTCCTTGGGTGTCCGAATGGCTCCCTCCCTTGCTTCTTTCAGGTGTATCCTCCAAAGTCTCCTTCTCACGAGGCCTTCCCTTGTCATGCCATACGAAACTGCACCTTTTCACTTTTGGCACTGTAAAAAGGACTTTGCAGAGGTGACAATGTTATG
>NW_007751283.1:0-2808 GCF_000696425.1 Galeopterus variegatus | reverse complement strand
TGGCGTTTGAGGCCCTCAGAGACCTCTCCAACCTCTCCTGCTTCAATCTTTCCCCTTTCTTACTCTGCTGACTTCGCTGTAGCCACACGGGCCATGTGGCTGTTCAGGAACACACTGGGCATGCTCCCTGTTCATCCCGAGCCCTTGCAGGATTCCCTGTCTGGAATACTCTTCCTCGGGTGTCCGAATGGCTCCCTCCCTTGCTTCTTTCAGGTGTATCCTCCAAAGTCTCCTTCTCACAGAGGCCTTCCCTTGTCATGCCATACAAAACTGCACCTTTTCACTTTTGGCACTGTAAAAAGGACTTTGCAGAGGTGACAATGTTATGGATCTTGAAATGGGGAGATTGTCCAGGATTATCTGGGTGGGCCTGATGCAATCACAAAGGTTCTTATAAAAGGGAGGCAGTAGGGTCACAAACAGCAAAAGGAGATGTGACAACAGATATAGAGGTTGAAGGGATGTGCTTTGAAGATGGAGGAAGAGGCCACAAGCCAAGACATGCAGGCAACTTCTAGATGCTGGAAAAAGCAAAAGGACATGAATCTCTCCTGTGCCCTCTGCAAGAATCAGCCCTGCTGACACTTTGACTTTAGCTCATGGGACCCATTTTAGACTTCTGACCTCCAGATCTGTAAGATCATAAATTTGTGTTGTTTAAGCCACTGAGTTGTGGTTGTTATAGCAAAAGTAGGAAACAAATACAACTGGCAAGGACCCAAACTCACAAGACCCCAAACAACCTGACGATCTTGGTCTCTGGCTGTTTGGTGAAATCTACAAAGCTTCTATTTTCTTTCAGGGATTTTTTCTGACTCAAAAACAGAGGGAACCTTCACAGTATGTGCATTCCGGTCTCCTTTAACACCTGAGGCCAGCCTTTCTCAGTTAGTGAAATAAAAGCTGTGTAGGGCATTGAGGGGAGGCATGGTACCCAGGTGTGTTTCCAGATAGATCAGATGAGGTTGGGGGAGTTGGGGAGCAGCAAACGTACCCCACCAGGCATCATGGGATGCTGCTCCTACATCTGTTTGAACACCCCAGACTTGTCATCATGTTAACCCAGGTGGACAATTCCCTTAAGGATGGGAGTGGCTGATGGGTTTTGAAGGCAGTGTCTTTTCATGGTCATTCAGAAGAGTGAGCTTCACAAGTCAGAGCTCACAGCTGAGGGGAGGGGTTGTTAATTGTACCTGGTAAGAATCGGGTCCAAACAAGGCAGGAAGAGCAGTGGGGAAAGTCACACAGTGGCCTGTTTCTATTCATTCATTCATGGAGTCCTCCCTATTTTAATTTTGGGGGATTAAAATGTTAAAAAATAATAATTTATTCATATAGTCTCTCCAGCCCCTGCACCCTCTTCCTTCCTCCTCTTCTCTCTTTATCTTTCCTTCCCTCTCTCCCTGTCTCTCTCGGTGTCACACTTTTCCCTGGCCCTCTACCTCCTGCAATTGCCTGTATTTGTGAGAATGACCATAGCACTTGAAACTTTTTCCAGCTTTATTTTTAAAAGATGATCACTTTGTCAGGTGATCAGATTCCAAATGTACTCTCCACTCCAAATGTCCTGTCATTTAACTGAGCAGTGAGGAAAGCCCACAAATTACCAAACAAGAGAAACAGCGGGAGGAGCTGGGAGAGCTCATTTGCAGCTGCGTGTGTTCCTTATTTAAAGACTGGAGAAGTGCTGAGCACTGGGTTCGGGAAATACGGACGTCGTCCTCGAAAGGGTGGCCGTGCACAAGTCCACACATCCTGTGGTATTAATTTGATGTGTGGAAAGGGAGAAGCATGTGTTACAGTGCCAACTTTGACTGCATGTTCTGTGGTAGGAAGTGAGCAGAGGTTTCAGTGGCATGTTCATTAGATCCCACCTCCATCCACAAACCGTTAGCATATCAAGGGCAGTAGGGAGACAGGTGTCAGTATCCTAAATGGGCTTTTGATGAACTTTTGTATTTTCTTGTACTCTATGTACCTGGCACGGATATGTTGGGATGGGGACACATTTGGGTGTTATTAACACAATAGGAATGAGATGGATAGCCAGTTAGAGATATTTGTTGAGCATCTTATGTTCTAAAGGAGAATGTTCAGCCTCTTATGGTATTTTGGTTGCATAGCTATTTTTGTCCCCTTGATAGGTTAAAAGGTGATCACAGTGGTTCTTCTCACCTTGCTATGTCTCTGTGGATGTCATGGGAGTGGAGCTGGCTACAATGATAGGCGAGGTAGATTCAGGATGGATGTCAGCTGCCGTTTCATCCATCACGACCTTGGGTGTGTCCCTTCTAAAAGAAGGCATACTTGGTGAAAGAGGGGCCTTCCCTAGAGCAGATTTGTGAAGCAAAAAGTGAAACCATTATTATTGGGCCCATAGAACCTGCTCGGAAGTCCCTGCTGATTTGTTTCATTCCACCCTACCCATTTTTTAAAGGTAGAAAAACATTAAAGTTTAAAAGTATTCAGAAAGGCTGCAAGAATTTTTCAAGTTGAACCATTATTATTGGGCCCATAGAACCTGCTCGGAAGTCCCTGCTGATTTGTTTCATTCCACTCTACCCATTTTTTAAAGGTAGAAAAACATTAAAGTTTAAAAGTATTCAGAAAGGCTGCAAGAATTTTTCAAGTTGTCAGTTCAGTCAAGCTTCGGTTTGCACAATCATCTGCCTCCTTTCACCATCTACCCATTGATCCATCCTTTGATCCTCCCATCCATCCTAAAACATTTATTGAATGCCCATAAATAAGATTCAGTCCATGTCTCAATAAGTTCATATGCAAATAGAAAGGACAGGCATGCAAGGC
>NW_007751282.1:9219-9429 GCF_000696425.1 Galeopterus variegatus | reverse complement strand
ATAAAGTTGTAATTTACGCCTGCACCGCAAAGCCCAAAGAAGAGAAAGTGCTGGCACTTAGCCAGGGATTCCAGGCGAGGGGGACAGCTGTTGTGAAAACGCCAATAATTCTGAGTTCTATTTCCACCTTGAGTATCTGGGAAATTTAGAGGGGAGAAAAATCCATTTTTGGAAGGTTGCAAGGCTTTTTTGGGAATACAATGTACTGAA
>NW_007751282.1:5776-6104 GCF_000696425.1 Galeopterus variegatus | reverse complement strand
CCCAGCAGCCACTGGTCAGCCTCTGCCTGATTTCCGGAGACCACTAGTCGAGGACAGTGAGTAAGTCACTAGTGAAGTAAAATCACGGGTCTTGAAAAGATCACCGGATTTTGTGAATTTAACTAGAGAGCTGGAACCGCTGGCTGAATTTTGACAAATCACAATGTAAGAGAGTCACCAATTATACTCCCCCGAAACCACATCAGCAACTCTCAGTAAGCAGCCTGGATCACTCTTTACTTTCTGTGAATATTCATATATTGTCATGTGTAACATAACTTTTATCCAATAGAAAATAAACTTAGTGTAGCATTAGGGTTTTATCTTT
>NW_007751282.1:2444-3613 GCF_000696425.1 Galeopterus variegatus | reverse complement strand
TCCAATAGCAGACACAAAACAGCTTGTATGAATTGTTCTATAAACCTTCAAGCACTCCAAAGTGTATCATGTAGTTGTGCTGACTTTTAAATCTTTGAAAATAGCACAAGGGGTGTGTTATTTTAACATTTCAGTTGCCTCCTTTGGCCCAGGACTAGCAGGCTTCACACCGTGGATGTTGGAACATGTCACAGATATGGGCGGCTCTGGACTTTTATGGCATGATGGTGCAAGTGTGGGAATTATCTCTGAAGTTTTCCACCAATCTACACATCTCAAATATCTTTCATTTCTCCAGTGACAGTCTGTGCTGATTTTTACCATGACATAACCAGTAATTTATTTCATAAATAAAATGCATTTCTGACATGCTAATTTCAAGAAGATGTGTTCATTGGGATACGAATACCTGAAGAACTAAGTTGGGAATTTTAATGATTTGAGGGTAGCTCACCACTCTTGGACATACCATTAAAACAAGAGTGTCCTCCTTAAACTAACTAGCACATATATAATATTAAACTGTCTATTCTGTCTTTTTATCTCAACTTCCCTTTCAGCTGAATATANGGTTTTGAAGACCACATTGAATACTTGGTATGTAATTAACATAACCTGAGCAAAGGTTTTCCCAAATAATCAGGCTTCTGAAAGTGGAAATGGAACAATAGTATTGATACCATTTCAGCTCCTATTCAACACTGCTGTCTTATCCTTTTGCTAAACTAGGCATGCACATAATTTTCTTCCCCTTCTTGCTTCGTCATAGTTTATTTAAAATTTGCCTGCAGCAAATACATGCAGCATTTTCCTATACAGAGATGAGTATGTGGAAAGCCAAGTGATATAAGATATTACAGTTTTCTATAAACTGGCTGGGTTCTATTAGGTTCAGCCCACGGGGTAGCCCCAAGTCAAACTGTATAGTCAATGTTGCAAAGCTATTTAAGCCAATTTGTTCATGTGCAATTTTTAGGTTCATTTTGTTAAGTAACAGTAACCCCAGAGGAAGGAGGTAAGTGATGGTTGACTATCCCTCTCTTCTACCCATATTCCATCATATAAGTCCAGGACCCAAATATGTCACCAATGCAGGTAAGTTTTAGACTCCAATAGCAGACACAAAACAGCTTGTATGAATTGTTCTATAAACCTTCAAGCACTCCAAA
>NW_007751282.1:0-496 GCF_000696425.1 Galeopterus variegatus | reverse complement strand
TATGTCCCACATTTCTGTATTGTTTGAAATGTGAAACAATGTATCTATTTCAAAGCGATATTGTTTTTAAAATGATAACATGATTTTAATATAGAAGTAATAGCATAATCTCATTGCACTTTTAAAACACTGCATTAAATTTTAAAGCCATTCAAAGGCAAGGATCTACAGAAAGTACTTGTAACAAATCATTTCCTTAAAAAAAAANAACTCCATGCAACTGTATGTTTTAAAATGCTTAAAATGGAAATTCTTATGTTATATATGCTGTACTACAATTAAAAAAATCTGAAAAAAATAAAATAATTAATATGATCTCAACTTTGTGAAAAGACCACAACAGCAAGCATGAATCAGTGTGTGTGGGAATGTGCTGCAGTTGTATGTTGTTCAAGAAAGAACTGGAGAAATTATACAGAAAACACCGATGGAAGATTTTTTTCTTTTTTTTTTTTTTTTCCTTTTTGTCTTTTTTCGTGTCCGGCAACGGATCGCA
>NW_007751281.1:0-9429 GCF_000696425.1 Galeopterus variegatus | reverse complement strand
TCTTGGTAATTATACCATGGCCTGGTGTTAAACACAGCTTTTTTTCCTTTCCTTTCCTTTCCTTTTCTTTTTAAAGCTTACTAAATCAGTGGACCCTGAGGGATCCTTTTATATATTTTTTTCTTGGGGGAGGAAATGTTTGGTGTTGGACAGAATGCTCTGATCCTCTTACTGTGGACTTTGTTACCCTCGTTCCAGTGTCCTGGTCTGAGGGCAGGCACACCTAAAGTAAAGCTGGACGGTGTGAGGAAATGGAGAAGGGGAGACAAATTGGAAAAGCAGAGAAAGACAATAGGCCTTGGGGACCCAACTTGGCAAAATGGAGGGAGTAAAACGTCCTTCAATTCTTATCAGGATTTGCCTCTCTGTCTATAGTAAACATTTTAAGAGAAGTCCTTTGCATGATGTTGGGGGAGAAAATAACAGTCCAGTAGAAAGGTGGGATTTTATTTCTAAGACGAATGCCAGTTGGCCAAGGAGAAAGCCTAATCCGAGCTGGAGTCTCCACCTTGGTCTTGCGCTGTGTTCTGCAGGGCCTCCTCCAAGAGCCCAGCTTCTGAGGGCCACACCCGTTTGCCGCCTGTGGCTTTTTCGGATGGAGCTCAAACAAACTAGCACCAGCAGCCATGAACTTCCTTGTGTGGTCCCTAGATCTCCAAGCAGAGCTCGTCCTCAAACTGTTACTTTGGAACTTAGATCAGTGTTTATTTGCCAGGTCTTTGTAAGAGGGGCTTCTGAGGTGATGTCCTCAGGCACTTTGGACTTTCTGGATGAACCAGCTTCTAAAGTGAACCGTGGTTTCATCTCTGGAGTTAACTCAGATGTTGGAAGGGAGGTAGGTGCACACACTAAACACACGACTTCTTGTCTTCATAATTTTTTCTGGGTCAGCTTCTCTCAGACCCAGAAAATAAAGGGGTTTTCTTTTCATAGCAGTAGTTTGTCAGTTTCTTCCAACAGCAATTGAGATTCTGAGGAAGTGGTAAATATGTCTGGTGTCATACGCTTGTCTTGGAGCTTTTGCGTGGCTCTTAGCCACCCCCACCTCCCACCGCCAGACTCAGCACTGCCTCCAACTTTAGGGGCAATGCTTAGGACAGGGTTGGCTTTGCTCCATCCTGCCACTGCCTTGACCTTGGTCTCCAGGTTTCTAGTAACCTTCCCGTTCCTAGCTGACCCTTGCTCATTCTCCTCCCAGTTCCTTGAGGAGGTGGTTGTTACCGTTCCCTCCAGTGACTGCAGTTGCCTGGCCTGGTGTCCTAAAGCCTATGCCTGAGTCATTCCATATACTTCACATCTCCTAGGGGTGGAATTACTTGGCCATTCACCTAACAGAGGTATGAGTGTTAATATTTTCATTTTGGGCATATATTTCACTTGAATTTAATTAAAAAAATATTTAACAAGCAGAATAATTCACATCTGAGTTACTGATTTATTGAATGCCCTGAATCTTACTGAAAACAACCCAATAACTTGCTAAGATCAAATTGCATCAGCTGACAGGAACACAAACAAGATGGGCTAAATAAACTGAACTATCACTTAACCTAACATCTCATAACATAAGCAGGAGGGAGCTTAAACACCAGTGTGATATGGACAACCAGAGCAAACATTTTAATAAAACAGGGATCTTCTGTAACAACCATCTGGTCGAGAATCCCATTTTCATTTTTACCAGATCAAAAGCTTAAGAATTAAGAATCGTAGTCATAATAAATGCCGTAATCACCTTGCTTTTTAAAACAGGAAGGAAAAACATTGCTGTATTCTCTTTTGTGTCTAAGTTATCTTGGCAGAAAAAAATAAAACATTATTTAACTTCTCAGATAAGAACTTGTTTGGAGCATCGTTTCTTAAAGACAGTGGTTTCTGTCTCTATTTTGTCATTGAAACCATTCAATAGTCTGATTGCAATACAGGATTTAAAAGAAAAATTCCTTTTAGAAATGGTGCGTGAGAGTATCTAGTTTCAGTATTACGATTATGCAAGACCAACACATGTGAAATGAGCTGGAAAGCTCTTGAACTTTCTTTCTGGGCTCTGAAACCATTGCTATTGTCTTGGTATAGTTATGCCATAAATGTTTGGTAGAGCTCACATATTTCAGTTAGCATGCTTTCAGCCGCCAGTAACAGAAAACCAAGGACAAGTGGCTCGTATAACAAGAATATATTTTTCTCCTGTAGGAGGTCCCAGGGTTGGTTCAGCACTCAGCAACCCCATGGAGAATCCAGATTCTTCCCATCTCATCTTCAATGGGTCGGCCCCGTGTGTTCACAGGGTCACAAGGTGGTTGCAGCAGATCCACAGGGCAAAATTCCAAAGCAGGGGCTCCTCACACCCTTGTCCCTTTTTGTTGGAAAAGAAAACCTTTCCCAGAAGCACATACCCCTCTCTTCTTTCATCTCGTTGACCAGACCCTGGTCATATGACAACCCTAGCTGAAAGTGACAGTCTGCTCTTGGTAAGCTCTCCACCTTTTACTAAGCTACAGGACATTTCATATCACGTGGGGTTTATCTCCTTCCTGAATTCCTGATAGAACCTTATCTTATGGGCTGTGTAGACTTGTTTTCTTTTTCAAACGTAAATCTTTGTGTACCTGTTACTTATAATATTACTGGTAAATTCAGGCTTTCTGTTCCTTGAGTCAATTTTGGTAATTTTAATTTTTCTAGAAAGTCATTCGCCATGGTCTGGATTTTCAAATTTATTGGAAGAAAATTGTACACAGCATTTCTAAAAGATTTAAACTTCTGCATCCTGTTTTCATTCCTAATGTAACTGTGTCTTTTTTTTTTTTTTTCCCATTGTTTCTTTTTTTCTGGCTTATACTTGCCAAAGGCTTTCTATGTTTTGACAAGATCAAAACATAGAACTTAAGTCTATTGTTTCTGGTTTTCTACTTCATATTATCTATTTTATCTTTATTAGTTCCTTCCTTCTGCTTCTCTGGTTTATTTGTTATTCCTTTTCCAGTGTCTAGAGTTGAAAGCTAAGTTCATTTATTTTCAACCTTTCTTGCTTTCTAACATCTGGATTTAACATTATAATTTTCTCCCTGAGAAGCAATTTTCTTATGCCTCAGAGTTTGAGATGCTTTGTTCTCCTTGCACAGATTTCTCAATAATTCTATTGCCCACCCTGTGGGAAAATTGTATCTCCTTACCCCATTGATTCCAGACTATGCGACTTGCTTTAGCCAATAAGACCTGAGTGGAAGAGAAGTTCACAATTTCAGAGTCACAGTGTGGTTCCATCATCTTTCTTTTCCTTCTGCCATGAGACCAGCAAGTCCCAGACAGGGCTGCTCCTTTAGCCTAAGCACCCTACGGCTGACGACAGAGAGCACGGCACCTGACCTGTGGTTGTGACGGAGTGAGACATAAATCTCAATTGTTGTAAACTCCTGATACGGCCTTAAATACTCCAGTATGCATTTCTTAAGAATAAGATCACCGATCACCTTCTTATATACCCAAAATGCCATTTTCACATCTAACGAAATTAACACTGCTTTTATTATATTACTTAACACTTAATACATATGTGTATTTTTTTTTTCTTTTTTGCCGCTGGCCTGTATAGGGATCCAAACACCCGACTTGGAGTTATTAACACCACACTCTAACCTTAATACGAATTTGAATTTCTCTATTTGGCCTCCAACAGTCCTTCATAGCTGGTTTGTGCAAACCACGAGTCAATCCAGAATCATCCATTCCATTTAATTGTGTTTTAAACCTGTCTTTCAACCTAGGATAGTCCCCTTTCTTATTACACAGATTTGCTGAACGCCCCAGAACAATTGCCCTAAGGAATGTGCTGCATTTAGATTTGTTTGCTCCCCTATATGGATGCTCATGTTGGCCCTACATCCCCTATTTTTCATCTGAATAAGTAAGTTATAAACGTTTGGTTAGATTCAAGCTAAACATTTTCGGCTATGGGCCAGCCTGGTGGCGCACTGGAGAGTGCGCAGCTTGGGAGCGCGGCGGCGCTCCCGCCGAGGGTTTGGATCCCATGTGGAGACCGGTTCCCGCTCACTGGCTGAGCGCGGTGCGGGCGCAACACCGAGGGTTGCGATCCTGTTACCGGTCAGTAAAAAAGACAAAAAAAAAAGGAAAAAAAAAAAATTTTTGGCTAGAATACAATATACTCTCATACTTCATATTATATATCACATCAGATGATATATAATAGCTGGTTATTTCACCAATAGTGATGCTAATGGCATAAATGGACACTGGGTTAAGGTGCGAACAGCCTGATCCCTGCATTATACAGTTATGTTTTTAGCTCTTGTGATCAGAAAGTCACCCAAGTGTGATAACTTCGCATCACATAAATAACCAGTTCCCCATGCATAGAGGTTTTAACATCAACTGATAATTTTTGCCTTAATCAATAATTTCATTAGGGACTATAAAATGATTCTATTAACGTAAAACAAATGTATACATGTAAATATAATCTATAAATCTATACATGTCAAGTAGAGCTTTCTCTTCTCAACTGGGGTCGTTTGGTTTCTGCAGTAGAGTTGCTGCTAGAAAGGCAGGATAGCTGCCTTTTGTTCTCTCCCTTTAGTTATCTGCTTTCAAGGTGAAGAGTTGGTTCCAGTGGTGACAAATGAGTTTTTTTCTGGCCTTCTCTTACCATGACGGACTTCCAGATTTTCAAAGTTTTGATATATTTCAATCAACTGCAAGAATTCTTCTTTTTTGATGTTCAACTGTTTCTTATGCTATCCCTAATAAAATTATTGATTCTAATAGAATCCTTCACATGGGAAAACAGAAGCACAGAAACCCAAGTCATTGGACTCGATAAGTCAATGGAAAGGTTAAAAAGGGATGAAACACAGGACAGATAGCCAGGACAACAGCCACAGGTCTCCATTTGCCTGAGAGAGGTGCACAGTGCATCCCAGTGTACAGGAGGGATCTGATTTGTCCTTTTGTATAACAACCCAAAGAACAGAGGCCCGTGAGAATCACCACTGTTTATCAAATGTACCGAAATGGCCATAGTGTTTTCACCAGCTCGTGTCCCCGAGCCAGGAGTGATAAGTTAATCTCTGGACTATAAACATCACATACCAGAGGGAAAATCAGTCAGTCCATCACCATAATATCCCCTTCAAGCACACACACTGTGTAGGTGAGATAAGGAAAAACTAGTTACACAGTTCCAGTGATTAATAATCCGTTTGGGTATAGTCATTCAGTGAGCAAATATTTACTTACCATTAAGATGATGGGACAATAAATGTTAACAATCAAACCATGAGTACGACTGAGATTTATGAGAGGGAGGGGGCCCTTCTTGCTGTAGAGGTCTTGGGAGTTACATGGAACTTAACTTGGACTAGGGTCGGACTGAGGCTGAAGCCTGGGTGGCAGTTTATTGTAGGAAGCTGGGGTTGGGAGAACAGTGCCCAGCCTACTGGGAAGGAAGCACAGTCAGGAGAGGGCAGAGAGGATTACAGGGGTATAAACTTTGAATGGTGACTTACGGCTAGGTTATGTAGACCATTGAACTTCTGGCTAAATATTTAGATGGGATTTTGTAAGTAATAGGAAACTCCTGTGGGGTTTTCAGCACAAGGGTGAGGGATTGATGGCCAGGTTCTTGAATTTAAGTGGTGCTATTCAAGCTCAGGAATCCCATCCCCCTTTATAAATTACTAATAACTTATATGGAAGGATCATTGAGAAAATATTAAGTAAAAAATGCCGTGCACGGAGTGGTTTGTTTCCATTTGCATTAGACATGACACCTAAGATTTTATACACAGCGATTATCTCTGAGAACACAGGAGCTCATGATGACTCAGCTGCCTCCTAGTTGAGAAACGGGATGCCATGTACTGCAAATCACTGGGCACAGTGGTTCTGTGATAAAAGTAGCTAGATGAGGAAGCAGTATTTCATTTCATTTTGGTTTAGTTTAGTTTTTAATCACAGAAGAGGGTAGGCGTTGTGCAAGAACACAGGACCAGTGTGACCTTAGGAGGGGCACGATCACTCCATGACTCATCTCCCTCGTCTGTAAAATAATGTCGAGGACACCTTTCTTGTAGGGTTTGATGAGAACTTACGTGAAGGTGATATGAAGCACCATGCAAATGAAACCTTTAAGAAATTAATAAGTTAAAAATGTTTTGTGTTCTGGAAACGCCTTGAACGCTCTAGATTCAGTCCCAGTTTCTAACATCGGGTCGTGCAGTGCCCGTGAGGGTGAAGGGGGCAGACGCTCAGGCCTGCCCGCTGCTCAGCAGACTTCCCCGGCAGGCCAGACTTGGTGAATGGAAACTCGCAAAACCATCACGAGGAGTCAGATTCCCCCTCTCCAGACCAAATCACTAATGAGAGATTTTCAAAACGTGGTGCACAGGATGAAGGTGTCTAATAAGCTGGGGTTTGCTGTTCTTATCCAGCCACGGGGAACGGGAGAGTTACCGACCTCTCTTCCTAGCCTGAACCCTTGACCAGCAGCTGTCCCCTAGCACAGTCACATTTCAGAGGAAGGTCTGATGAGCTCTTGGTTTCTGGTATGAGATTTGAAGAGTAACGTGTGGGTGTCCCTGTGGAAAGCAAACAGTAACACAGAGCACTAACTTAATCGCTATGCCCAGGGGGGTCTAACTATAGACAACATTCCCAGAAGCTGTTGATTCTCAGGGCAGTGCTCTGGAAAAGGGGTAAAAGAATGGAACACTGGGGGGAATTCTACAAGTCCATATTAGGCAATAGGAAGAAAGTCTCTGTAATTTCATCAGCTGCAATCTGGAAAGTAGCCACCCCTCCTCCCAGAACTTCCCTGTTCACACGCAAACTTTTTCCTTTTGAAAATGAGAATTCTATACTATTTATAGGGGAAATACATGCTCTTTTCTCAAACTATAGTCTAAGATTAAATCACTTTCATGTCACATCGAAGCTGACCCTTTCTTCTGAATGGCAACATAAATTTACAGGGAACTGGTAAATTGTGCTCGTGAACCACGTCCCAGAACGAGGGCAGCACCGACAGATTGCCTTCATTTATCTGGGGACAAGACCAGACGAAGCCACACGCAAAGTAAACACACGAAGGAAGAAGATGTAAACAAAGGCGAAACGGGTGTACTAGGAAATGATTTTATATAGCCATTTCTACATGATAGATACTTGCAGGTATTGCAACACTTAATACAACAACCTTATGAAATATTATTATACCTATTTTTAAGATAAGGAATCCTCAAACAGAACGGTTAAAGAACTTGCATATGGTCGCACGCTGACGCCTGTTCTCTGTCAGGACACTGCTTCCCCAGAAGCTCTTTCAGGAGTGGCCTTTTTTCTGTCCGCGACACACGTGGGACCCTGGGTCTGGAGGCAGGACGGTTGTCCTCCTTTCTCCTGGTAGATGCTTCAAGATCATCCTCCCTCACTCCCCCAAAGCTCTCAGCTTTGAAGTACATGTCATTTGACTCTACTTACTAAATATTCCTCTTTGTTGAATCAACTATAGACTCTGGGGTCACTTCTCTGAATTCCTTGAGGCATTTCATTCCCGGTCACTCTTTTCAAATTCATGGTCATTTCATATGCACGTGAACAGTCTTGCCAGCACCCTGACTGCTGGTGCCCTGACTACCTCTCCTCCAGTGACATGTCCTTCCATCCTACCTGTGCCAGAGGCCAGTACTCTCATCAAAAATACTTGATCTGTATTTACTTTTGTGAAATATTTGCACATACCCCAATTATTCTAAACGTACTTTCAAAAATTTAAATTAATTCAACAAATAAAATTAAAAGTTCAGTATCTTAGTTGTCTAAGTCACGTTTCAAGTGCTCCATAACCACACGTGGTTAGTGGATACCATATTAGACAACAGAGCCCTACAGCCTGAGCTGCCACGGAAAGAGCCCAGGACCCTGAATGACCCTCTCACGCCACCTCTGTGCTGGATCCCATCCCCTCTCACCTCTCACACAACTTTCCAGCAACTGTCTCCTCTCTTTCCTGCAGTATTTTTTTGTTTAAGACTTTTTAATGTATGTATACTTTAGATACAGTAAAGAACACCAATCTTAAGTGTATTGTCTGATGAACTTTTACACATATATACACCTGTGTTACTGTCACCTACATCAAGATACAGAGCATTTCCAACACCCCTGAGGGCTCCCCCAAGTCCCATCCACGTAAGTACCCCCTCAAGGGTATCCACCATTCTGACCTCTATTCCCCTAGATTGATTATGTAAACAAAACTTTATATAAATGAAATATTACTGAATGTATTCTTTTGTATCTGACATTTTATTTAGCATGATGTCTTTGAGATTCACTCACTGCAAGCAGCAGTAATTCATTCTTTTTTTATTTCTATACAGTATTCCATTGTATGAGTGTACAACGATTTGTTTGCCTATTTTACTAATTGTGGCATATTTAAGATGGCTGCAAGTTCTTTGACATTTCTCCCATCGAGAGTGGGGTCTTTGTCCTCTTGGATTGGGCTGGCCAGCAGAGTATGGTAGAAGGGATCCTACGCTATTTCCAGGCTTAGCTTTTAAGAGTATGGGCAGATTCTGCTTTCTTCCTTTCGGAGCCTTGAACCACCACACAAGAAGTCTGACTACCCTGAAGGTACCATGCTGCAGGGAAGCCCACATTAGCCACATGAAGAGGCCGAGGGTAGAAAAAAAGATGCCCTGCCAGCCCCCAGCCATTGAAATCATCCCGACTGAGGCCCCAGTGATCGCAGAGCACAATGAGCCATGTCTGCTGTGTGCCCTATCTGATTTCCTGACCTACAGAGCCCTGAGATACAATACAGACATATTGTTTTAAGCCTGTAAGTTTTGGAATTGTTTATTACATAGTAATAGATAACCAGAAAACTACCGATGAATATTTGGGTTTCTAGTTTTGGCTATTATGAATAAAAGTGGCCATGAACATTTGAGTATGTGTCTTTTGGTAGATATAAGCTCTCACTTCCCTTGGGTATGTGTCCCATCACCAGTTTTCCCCTCTCTCCTGGATCATTCCCATCAGCACGCAAGCATGCTGCAATATCTCCCATTTTTTTAAAAAAGAAAACATTTTTTTTTTTTTTGTCTTTTTCGTGACCGGTAAGGGGATCTCAACCCTTGGTGTGGTGTCGCCCGCACCGTGCTCAGCCAGTGAGCGCACCGTCCACTCCTGTATAGGATCCGAACCCGCGGCGGGAGCGTCGCTGCACTCCCAGCGCCGCACTCTCCCGAGTGCGCCATGGGCTCAGCCCTAAAAAAGAAAACATTTCTTGACCGCTGCCACTGCTCCATTTCTTTGCTTCCCTTTACAGCAAAACTCCTCGAGTTATCTCTACGTCTGTCTACACTTTTCCTCCTTTTCTCCCTTGAAGCCACTCCAGCCACT
>NW_007751280.1:8845-9429 GCF_000696425.1 Galeopterus variegatus | reverse complement strand
TTGAAACTAATGAAAATAATGATACATCATACCAAAACTTGTGGGATACTATAAAAGCAGTATTAAGGGGGAAATTTATTGCATTAAATGCTTACCTCAGAAAAATGGAAAGATGACAAGTGAACAGTTTAATAATGCGCCTTAAAGAACTAGAAAAACAAGAACAATCCAAACCCAAAGTTAGCAGAATGAAAGAAATCATCAAGATCAGAGCAGAACTTAACGCAATTGAAACCCAAAACACAATACAAAAGATCAACGAATCAAAAAGTTGGTTTTTTGAAAAGATAAATAAAATCGACAAACCACTAGCACGGCTAAGAAAAAAAAAAGAAGAGAGAAGATTCAAATAACAAAAATTATAAATGAAAAAGGTGATAATACAACTGACCCAACCGAAATACAAGGAATCATGCGAGACTACTATAAACAGCTATACACCAACAAGGTCGAAAATCTGGAGGAAATGGATAAATTTCTGGACTCACACAAGCTTCCAAATCTAAACCAAGAAGATGTAGAAAACCTGAACAGACCAACAACAACAAAGGAGATTGAAGCTGTTATCAGAAAGCTCCCAACAA
>NW_007751280.1:7079-7919 GCF_000696425.1 Galeopterus variegatus | reverse complement strand
CTAACTAAGGATGTGAAAAATCTCTATAATGAGAACTACAAACCACTCTTGAGAGAAATTAGAGAGGATACAAGAAGGTGGAAAGACATCCCATGTTCCTGGATTGGAAGAATCAATATAGTGAAAATGACTGTACTACACAAAGTAATATACAAATTCAATGCAATCCCCATCAAAATTCCAATGACTTTTCTCTCAGAAATGGAAAGATCTATACAGACATTTATCTGGAATAAAAAAAGACCACGAATAGCCAAAGCAATGCTGAGCAATAAAAATAAACCTGGAGGTATTACTCTATCTGACTTTAAACTATACTACAAAGCTATAATAACCAAAACAGCATGGTACTGGTATATAAACAGAGACACTGATCAATGGAATAGAATAGAGCACCCAGAAATTAACCCACGCACTTAAAGCCATTTGATCTTTGACAAAGGCACCAAGCCTATTCACTGGGGTCGGGACAGCCTCTTCAGCAAAGGGTGCTGGGATAACTGGATATCCATATTCAGGAGATTGAATCTAGACCCATACCTCTCACCATATACTAAAATCAACTCAAATTGGATTAAGGATTTAAATATACACCCCGAAACAATAAAACTTATTAAAGAAAACATAGGAGAAACCCTTCAGCAAATAGGGCTGGGCACAGACTTTATGAATATGACCCCCAAAGCACGGGTAACCAAAGAAAAAATAAACAAATGGGACTATATCAAACTAAAAATCTTCTGCACAGCAAAAGAAACAATCAACAGAGCTAAAAGACAGCCAATTCTGATTTTCTATTAGATGTTGGTTTGACAACTTGAGACTTTGTGGCAGTAATGG
>NW_007751280.1:6235-6649 GCF_000696425.1 Galeopterus variegatus | reverse complement strand
ATCATCAGATGAGTGGATACGGAAAATGTGGTATATCTACACAATGGAATATTACTTAGCTTTAAAAACGAATGAAATACTGCCGTTTGCAACAACATGGATGGGCCTTGAGAGAATAATATTGAGTGAAACGAGTCAGGCAGAGACAAAGAAATACCACATGTTCTCACTTATTGGTGGGAGCTAAAAAAAAAAAATAATAATAAACAAATTAATTTACCCACAAACACACACACACACATACAAAAAATAAACCGGGGGGGGTGGGTTGGGGAAGAAGATATAACAACTATACTTTTTTTGTAGTTGTTACAACAAACAAACGGAAAGGACATTCCTGGGGGGGAGGGGAGAGAGGGAGGAGGGCGGGAGGTGTCGGTGATGGGCCATAATAATCATATACATTGTATATTG
>NW_007751280.1:0-6025 GCF_000696425.1 Galeopterus variegatus | reverse complement strand
CCCGGGGGGGGGGGGGTGAAGATATAACAACTATACTTTTTTATTTTTTTTGAAGTTGTTACAACAAGCAAACGGAAAGGACATTCTTGGGGGGGAGGGGAGAGTGGGAGGAGGGAGGGAGGTGTTGGTGATGGGCCATAATAATCATATACATTGTATATTGACAAAATAAAAATTTAACGAAAAAAAAAAAACTGTGATGGCATGGCAATACAAAAATGTTGATTCAATCCATAATAATATATAAATTTAGTTCAATTCCAGTAAAATCCAAGCAATATTTTATTAAAAAACTTTTCATCTGATCTAAAATTTATATAAAATGTGAATCTAAGACTAAAAATTTACCGAAACAATACCTAAAGTGAGGTGAAATGTATGCCCTCGTGAATATTATGAACTTATTACAAATCTATGTAATAAAAATGATGTGTATTTTTTCCTTTTTCTTCCGTTTTTTTTAGAAACTGACAAACCAAGAAAACAGAAGTGATATAATAAATCAGTTAGAAAAATGAATTATTAAGCAAATGGGTTGGTAAATATGGTTTACTCTGTGGAGAAGAGTTAAGGTTTATCCCTACCACACAAGGTATTAAAAAAAAAAAAAACAAAAAAAACTCTAAATGGATGAAACAACTACAGAAGAAAAGGATAAAACTATAAAGGCAATAAAGAAAAATTACAGTGTAGTATCTCTGTTATCTTAACATTGTGGAAAGACTTCTTAATATCATAAAAGCATGAACAGTGATGGGAAAATAAGGAATGTGTCTATTCCACCCACTTCCAAAATAAGGATTTCAGTCCAAATAAAGGAAAGTTCACACCGTATAAATTTTAAGAGGTAGATGACAGACTAGTAGAAGACATATGAAATATCTGAAGCTAAAAAAGGATTTATATCTGGAATGTATAAGAAATTCCTAGAAAACAATGACAAAGAAAATCCAGTAGGAAAAATCGACAAGAGGTATTTATAAATAATTATTATAATGATAAAACAAATGACTAATAAAACATTAAGAAATGCTTAACTTTTCTGAAAAAATGTATTAAAAATATGTATTAAAATAGCTATATGATATGACTTTATTTCCATTAGATTGGCAATTTTTAAAAGAGCGTGTAGAGATGTTGGAGTTCTCATGTACTGTTGTGCTCATGTATGTTAATGAAAGTATTCTGGAGAGCATTCTGGAAGTATTTAGTGATATTAACTATGCGTATGACCTATAAGCAAGGGATCCCAAAGAAACTTAAATACAGATCCACAGGGCAACATGTAAGCGAGGTTTATCGCAGTTTTGTTTGGAAGCAAAATCTGGGAGGGAACTTAAAGTATCCACCCCTAGGGATATTGTATGCAAAATGTAACAAGATTACTATGAAATGCTATTCATCAGTTAAAAACAAAAATAAGATAGATTTATAAGTTCAAAGCACAATACTATTTTCATAAATTTAAAACAGCACTATGTAATTTTAAAGATACACAAATATTCAAATAATTATATGAAAGGTAGACTGGAAGCATTTAATTTAAATACACTGAAGTAGGTTTCAATTACAGAAAGAGGGGAAGAGGCATACCTTTGGGAACTAAGAGGAAAATAAAAAATAATCATAAAAGGAATAGCGTAGCATAGACTCATGCTCGTGATGTACCAGGAATTAAGCGGTATGGTCAACTGAATTCTATGTACTGTACTTGAAATCTAAACAACAGAAAAAGCAGACCATGTTATTAACTTGCAGTATATTATATTTTCAATGAAAATATGTTGAATCAATGAAAGTGGGCAAAGCAAAAAGTAAAATTGTCAAGAAGGATGTAGATCAATATGTGTTGCTGATTATATCTGCATGGTAGAAATATAGGTGATATTTACATGTCGTATTAATTTAATCCTCACATAGTCATGTTGATACAATTATTTCTTTTGTTTTAAATTGAAAATATATTAAATTTACAAGTGAAAATAAAGCTATTTCCATTTTGCAAGCAACAAACGTAAACAGATAATATCTGCCACCCACATGGGATCCTTAGCATTGGTATGATGATAACCTAAGCCTTAAACTAGATGAAATCTAAGGAAACTGACAAGAGAGAACATTAAGTCATTTTTGGCCCTGGAACCCTTTCTTTAAAGCTGTACATTAATAACAGGATTGGAACTAAACTTGGTTTGTGAATGACTATTACCTACATAGGAATTATGCTTTCGAAGCTGACCTACAGCTTGTATTTAGGTTGGGTTATGTCTGTTTTATTAGCACTTTTTTTCAACAAATAGCTATTATAACAGACTAATGGATCACAGACACATTGAACCTGTATTTAATTTTATCCCATGACAGGTACATTCTTCCATAAAATAAGCAAATAGCCCTGTTTGCATATAAACTGGAAACAACAAAACAAAGACCTGTTGAGAAATTTGTCACTTAGTGTAACTATTTGCAAGTGAGGAGACAAAATGGCACATTAGATGCCAATAAAATCCTTCCAGAAATCAATTAATTTAAAAATATACATGTTCTAACTTCCTATCCTATTTTTTGCAATGTTGAAGACTATAATCAATTCTTAAGTAGACGAATATACTTCATATAGAAACTTCATTGCTCTCTTCACTCACATGAAAATAATTGAAATATTTTTGCTTCAAGTTATAGTAAATGCAAAACGAATGAGAAGAGAATTGCTCATTAGTTCAGAGGCACTGTTAAGAAATTTGTAAATATGAGGATATAGGCTGGGGTGATACTCACCTGTACTAAGTATCGAGTTAAAAAGAATTTATACATAAGTGGTATACCCAAAGTTCCTGAAATATGACAAAATATATTTCTTTGAAAACCAACAGAATGGGAGAAAAGTTTTTGCAAAATACATGTCAAACAAGGGGCTAATATCCAGATCACATAAGGAACTCAAACAACGGAACAGCAAAAAAAGAAATAACCCAATTAAAAATTAGGCAAGGGACCCGAACAGACATTTCTCAAAAAATGACATACAGTGGCAAACAGGCACATGAAAAAATGCTCAACATCACTAATCATCAGGAAAATGAAAATTAAAACCATGATGAGATATCATCCCACTCTAGTGACAATAGCTATTATCAACAAAATAGAAAATAACAAATGCTGGTGAGGATGCAGAGAAAAAAGAACTCTCCTACATTGTTGGTGGGAATGTAAAATGGTGCAGCTATTGTGGAAAACAGTATGTAAGTTCCTCTGAGAACTAAAAATAGATCTACTTTATGATCCAGCTATCCCACTCCTGGGTATATACCCAAAGGAAATGAAATCAGTATATCACAAAGACACCTGCACTCCCACTTTCATTGCAAAACTATTCACAATAACCAAGAGAAGGAATCAAGCTAAATGTCCATCAACAGATGAATAGATTAAAAAAAAAAAAAAAACCTGGGGTATATACACACAATGTAATACTATTCAGCTATGAAAAAAATTGTGTCCTCTCATTTGCAGCAACATGAATGGACCTGGAAACCATCATGTTAAGTGAAGTAAGCCAGGCACAGAAAGACAAATACTGTATGATCTCACTCATATGTGGAATCTTAAAAAAAAAAAAAAAAAAGGTTCTCATGGAAGTAGAGAGTAGAATAACGGTTACCAGAGTCTAGGAAGGGAGAGAGGGCAAAGGGCAGAGGGAGAGGAAGTGGTGGACCAGTGGATACAGAACTGTGCTGTCTACCCTAAGTGAATCATTGTGTAGTATAAGCATGTATTGAAACAACACACTATACTCCACAAATATGTACAAGTAAATGTTAAAATAAAAATTTTCTTTTAAAAATCCACCTTATCCCCATCCTATTGCACCAAAATGAATAATAAGTTTGTGAGGAGATGGATGTGTTAGTTACTTTGATTAAATCTTTTTACAATGCATACTAGGTCACAATATTAAATTGTACCCCATAAATGTACATGATTATTTGTAAATTGAAAATTGAAATAAAAAAAATTTAAAAACAGAATGTTAGATATTCCTAAAACACACACACACACACACACACAAGAATTGTTCTATAATTTATTTCACTAATTCTGGCTGCTTTCTTCCCTTGTCAAATAACCTAACTGTTTACAAACAAAGAATTGTACAGGGCTTCTTTGTAAACTGTTGAAGAGCAGGAAGGACAACATCCCTTTACAAGTGGCAGAATCTTATCATGATAGAACTTAATAAAAAGCTAAATCAATGAGAATTTTATTGAATAACTTAATCCCTAAACTTCCATCATGATCAATGTCATGAGGAAATTCAAGCTGATGACACTCTTCTGATTTCCAGAAATAAAAACAAATGTTCAAGCAACTCTACATTCTGAAGAACAAGGTTATATTTAGAATATAGGATTTTTTCAACTAAAATTCTAAAGAAATTTAAATGTTATCCAAGACATTCAATATGTGTAGTTTGACTCCTCAAGTCACTATTCTGGGTTTGCATGTTTTAAGATTATCAGAAATCTGGTTCTTTCAGCCCAGGATATAAAAAACTGATCAAATATTATGGGATAAAACAAGAAGTGGTAAATATTTTACTTAAATATTTTTGAATGGGATAATAGGCAAATGAAAAAGCAGTAAACAATAGACATATTTAGATCCATTGGCCTAAAGAATTAAACCATGTCTACTCAGAAACAAAAGAATAAGGAAATAATCCCCCTCCCCCCAAAAAAATCATACCACCAAATACCTTTTGAAAAATCTAAACATTTTATTGTAAATGAGTAGATAAATAAAAGCATTGAACTATTAAGTTAGTTTGCCTACTATTAGAAAAGTAAATTCTGCATTTTCTAGTCCAGCTTGTAAGAAGCTTGGAAGTTGTACTCTATCCTAACAACAAATAAAAAAGCTAAAAAAACTGAAAAATTAAAAACTCTTCTTAGAACCATAAGAGAAGTGAGGTCTCAGAGAAAACCACCCCTCCCCAAATTGGAGAGACACTAAGGCGAATACAGAGAATCACAACTTACTGGAACAGAAACCAAGGAGGAGACACCTCAATGGGAACCAGTGCTGGGAAAGGAAAACTTGAACTGTAATTGATAAGTTGCTGGAGGCTCAGTGAGAGCAACTCTGATATTTAAAGCTCCAGGAGAATCCAGCCATGGGGGATGGGCCACACTTCTGTGTGTTTATCTTCAAGAGCTGTCCCAGGCTTTAGCAGTGAATATCAGAGTAGGCAGAGGGGAAAAGAAAGTATTTTGAAAAACATAGAACATTTTGATCTTAACAAGCTCTGTCCTGAGGAAATATTTTTTAACCTGAGCCGAACCTAAGGGGGTTTTACCAGTGACTGACCTGGAAGAAAGAAGATACCCAACGCCTGCCCACTCTAGTCATCCTGTCTCAACTGAGGGGGAGGAGGGACTCCAAATTCATAAGAAGGTCATAGTTTAGAGGCACAGGCTCTAATCATAAGAATACAGAATTCCTCCCATCTCCACACACTTTACCTCCATTTTACAAAAGACCTATTTATAACAGTTCCTTTATCCAGTCCATCATGTCTGGCTATCAAAAAAAATTACAATGTATGCCAAAAGGCAAAAAACAAAAAAATGAAACAAACAAACAAACAAAAAATACAGTTTAAAGAAACAGAGAAATCATCAGAACCAAAGTCCGATATGACAGGGATATAGGAATTATTAAACTGGAAATTTAAAACAACTATTATTAATATGCTAAAGGCTCTAATGAATAAAGTAGACAGCATGAAAGAACAGAAGGGCAATGTAAGGAGAAAAGAAAAATCCTAAGAAAGAACTAAAAAGAAATGCTAGAGTGCGGGGGCGCCTCCCACTCATAAGATTAAAGCCTGATAAAGATCTTTTAATGAAACACGGTGTTTGCAGGGCCTCATCATGAAGGGATAATGGCAAGGCGTCATCGTGAGAGAAGATGCCGGCGTTCCACCTTGATTTTCTGGAGCTCTGTGTGCTTGTTATGCTTTATT
>NW_007751279.1:9076-9429 GCF_000696425.1 Galeopterus variegatus | reverse complement strand
AGGAGTCAATTTTTCAAGAGTATATAACAATTCTAACTATATATGCAACCAACAGTGGAGAACTTAAATATATCAAGCAAATATGAACAGAACTGAAGGGTAGAAATACGATAATAGTACAGGACTTCAGTACCTGACTTTCAACAATGGATAAATCATCCTGACAAAAATTGATTAAAAAACATCACACTTAAACTACACTTCAGACCAAATGGACCTAACAGATATATACAGAACATTTCATCCAACATCAGCAAAATACACATTCTTTTCAAGTCCACACAGAAAATACTCCATGATAAACCATATGTTAGGCTACAAAATAAGTCCTGAA
Organism: Galeopterus variegatus; assembly: GCF_000696425.1. NCBI lineage: Eukaryota > Metazoa > Chordata > Mammalia > Dermoptera > Cynocephalidae > Galeopterus > Galeopterus variegatus. The sequence continues at coordinate 9,095 of NW_007751279.1, read as the reverse complement.
AATTTTAAGAATATTGTAA
>NW_007751279.1:6332-8227 GCF_000696425.1 Galeopterus variegatus | reverse complement strand
CTAACAGCCTAAAGTTAGTAGAAAAGAGGAAATCACCAAGATCAAAGAAGAAATAAATAAAATAGACATCAATAAAACAATAGAAACCGTCTACAAAACTAAGTGTTGGCTTTTTAAAAGGATAAACAAAATTGACAAATCTTTAGCTAGACTAACTAAGAAACAGAAAAGACAAATAAATAAAATCAGAAATGAAAGAGAAGACATTACAACTGTCAGAGAAATATAAAGGATCATAAGAGATTACTATAAACTATTATACACCAACAAGTTAGATAACCTAGAAGAAATATATAAATTCCCAGAAACATACAACATACCAAGAATGACTCATGAAGGAATAGAAAATCCAAGCAGACCAGTAATGAGGAGGGAAGATTGAATCAGTAATAAAAAGTCTCTCATCAAAGAAAATCCCAGAAACTGATGTCCTCACTGCTGAACTATACCAAGCATTTAAATAAAAACTAATACCAATTCTTTTCAAATTCTTCCAAAAGTTGAATAGGAGGAAATACTTCCAAACTCATTTTGCAAAGCCAGCATTACTGATACCAAAGACAGACAAGGACACTGTAAGAACAGAAAATCACAGGACAATATCATTGGTGAACATACAATACTTCCAAACTCATTTTGCAAAGCCAGCATTACTGATACCAAAGACAGACAAGGACACTACAAGAACAGAAAATCACAGGACAATATCATTGGTGAACATATATACAAATATCCCCAACAAAACATTAGCAAACCAAACTCAACAGCACATTAAAAGGATCATACACTATGATCAAGAGACATTTACTCTAGGACACAAGGATGGCTCAACATAGATAAATTGATAAATGTGTGAGACACCACATTAAAAGTATGAAGGACAAAAACACATGATCAACTCAATAGATGCAGAAAAAGCATTTGACAAAACTCAGCATTCTATAATGATAAAAATTCTCAACAAATTAGATATAGAAGGAATGTACCTCAACACAATGAAGGCCATATATGATGAGCCCACCCACCACTAACATCATACTCAAAAAAAAGAAAAAAAAAACTGAAAAGCTGAAAGCCTTTCCACTAAGATAGGCAAAAGAAGAGGATTCCCACTCTCACTATTTCTATTCTATACAGCCTTCAAAGTCCTCTCCAGAACAATTAAGCAAGAAAAATAATAAAAATCCTCCAAATTAAAAAGAAAGAATAAAATTATGTTTTCAAGTGATTTAATCTTATATATAGAAAACCTTAAAGATTCCACCAAAAAACTCTTAGAAATGATAAGCAAATCTAGTAAAGCTGCAGAGTACAAAATCAACTTACAAAAATCAGTTATGTTTCTATACACTAACAATGAAGTGTCCAGAAAAGAAGTTAAGAAAACAATCCCATCTACAATAGCATCAGAAAAATAAAATATTTAGGAGTGAATTTAACCAAGTAGGTGAAATATCTCTACACTAAAAACTATAAAATACTGACGAAAGAAACTGAAGATGATACAAATAAATAGGCAAGATATCCCATGTTCATGGATCAGAAGAATGTATATGTTCATACTACCAAAAGTGATCTACAGATTCAATGCAATCTCTATCAAAATTTCAATCGCATTTTTCACAGAATGCAAAATATGATCTTAAAATTTGTATGAAACCTCAAAAGACCCCAATAGCTAAGGAACCCTTGAACAATAAGAACAAAGCTGGAGGCATCACACTACCTGATTTCAAATTATATTATAAAGCTATAGTTAAAAAAAAACAGTATGGTACTGGCATATGGTCTTCATATATCTTCTACAAAGGCAACAAGAATACACAATGGAGAAAGGATAGTCTCCTCATTAAATGGTGTTGGGAAAACTGAATATCCACATGCATGCATAAATA
>NW_007751279.1:4232-5655 GCF_000696425.1 Galeopterus variegatus | reverse complement strand
AGGATAGTCTCCTCATTAAATGGTGTTGGGAAAACTGAATATCCACATGCATGCATAAATAAATAAATAAATAAAATTGGATACTTACCCTACACCATACACAAAAACCAGCTCAGAATGTATTAAAGATTGAAATATAAGACCTAATACCATAAAACTCTTAGAAGAAAACATAGGGAGAAAGCTTCATGACCTTGGTCTTCACGGTGATTTTTTGAATATGGAACCAAAAGCATAGACAACAACAGCAAAAACAAACATGTGAGACCACATCAAACTAAAAAGTTTCTGCACAGAAAAATAAAAATCAACAACAACAAAACAGGCGAACCAAGGAAATGGAGAAAGTATTTTCAAATCATATATCTGCTGTGGGGTCAATGTCCAAAATATACAAGAAACTCATAAAACTAGATAACAACAATAAAAAAAAACCTGATTATAAAGTAGGCAAGGGACCCAAATAGACATTTCTCAAGAGAAGATATATAAATGCCAATAACTATATGAAAAGGAACTCAGTATCACTAATCATCAGAGAAATGTGAATCAGAATCACAATGAGATATTTTGATTTTGTTGCCTTTGCTTTTGGTGTCATATCCACAAAATCACTGTGAAGTCCAAAGTCATGGAGCTTCCCACTCTGTTTACTTCTAGGAGTTTTATGATATTACGTCTTATGTTTACATCTATAATCCATTTAAATTGATTTTTGTGTATGGTATAGGATAAGGATCCAATTTCATTTTTTTTCTTTTTTGCGTGTAGATATTCCATTTTCCCAATACCTCACACATGTTGGGATGGTTATTATAAAAAGTCCAGAATAATAAGTGAGGCAAAGATGTGGAAAAAAGGGTAGGAAAAATGCATTGCTGGTGGGAATGTAAACAGGTACAGCCATTGTGGAAAACAGTACTGAGGTTTCTCAAAAAGTTAAAAATAGAACTACCATATGATTAGTAATCCCACTTCTGGGTATTATCCAAAGGAAATAAAATCAGTTTGTCAAAATGATATCTGCACTCCCATGTTCATTGCAGCATTATTTAGAATAGTAACAATATAGAAATAACCTAAGTAAGTGTTTGTTGATGGAAGAATGGATAAAGAAAATGTGGTGTGTGTGTGTGTGTGTGTGTGTGTGTGCATGCACGCACATTGTAATATTATTCACCCTTAAAAGAAGAAAGAAATCTTGCCATTTCCAATAATATGGATGAACCTAGAGTACATCATGCTAAGTGATACAAGAACACAGAAAGACAAATACTGCATAATCTCACTTATACATGGAATCTAAAAAAGTTGGATATAATAAAAACAGAGAGTAGAAGAGTGGTTACCAGAGGTCAGGGGGTAGGGAAAAATGGGGAAATGCTGGTCAAAGAATGTAAACTTTCATTTATGAGATGAATAC
>NW_007751279.1:2647-3537 GCF_000696425.1 Galeopterus variegatus | reverse complement strand
TGAAAAAACATTTAAGCTCCTCTGTTCTGACCATTTGACAACATAATTTATTGAAATCATTGTTAATTATAGATGCCTAGCACTACTGTACTAGAACTTACTGTACTATACACCACTAGAACTTATTTTTCCTATCTAGCTGTAATTATGTGTCTGTTAAACAACCTCTCACTACCCCCTATCCCCTTCCCAGCCTCTAGTAACCACAGTTCTACTCTCTACTTCTAAAATTTCAATTTATTATTATTTCTGGCTCCCACATATGTGTCAAAACATGGGGTATTTATCTTTCTGTGCTTAACTTCTTTCACTTGATATGTCTTCTGAGCTTATCCATGTTGCCACAAATGACAGGATTTTATTCTTTTTCATGGCTGAGTAGTATTCCATTGTGTATGTATAGCACATTTTTTTATCCATTCATCTGTCAGTGGACACCTATGTTCATTCCATATCTTGACTATTGTAAATAGTGCTTCAATAAACGTGGGGGTGCAGATATCTCTTTGGTATGCTAATTTCATTTGATTGCTGTGTTAATTCACTTGATTGTGGTAATCATTTCACAATGTACATGTATATCAAAGCATCATATTGTATATCTTAAACATATACAAATTTTATTTGTCAATTATGCCAAAAGAGGGGGAGGGAGGGATAGGGAGGGAGGGAAGGAAGGAAGGAAAGAGTAACTATAATAAACAGTAACCATAATTAATAAGATAAATTCTAATATGAATTCATCAGTTCAAGCTAGTTAAGAGATTATAACAACCATTGATAAATGGTCTTCCCTCTGCACCTGAGAAGCTTTGCAGTGCTGTCTGTTCATGTGGCATCATCACTTCAGGCTGAAAAGCTGCTCTGCACCTTTATTAAACACTCTTTTT
>NW_007751279.1:0-1500 GCF_000696425.1 Galeopterus variegatus | reverse complement strand
ATGACAGCACCAGGTGCATTTTATGCATAGCAATGTTGACATGACAGCCACTGATACAGAGGAATGGGTATGTTTATTGCAGTTTAAGGTTCAGTCTCACTTAGACTCATTCTCAAGAGTTACTGAGATTGTTTTACTTTTCCACCAGCTCCTCCAAGACAGCTAGAGCAAACAGTTTGGGATCACAGATGGGAAAATTTCTAAGCCTGAGCTTTATGCAATTGGCCTAAAGAGGGGAAACCACAAGCCTTGGCCTAGGCATATCCCAACTGCTGTAGGTCCCAAGGAAGGAATGCACAAGAATTATGGCTTCAAAGGAGCCAGAGGAACAGTTTGAAGGAATTTGGTGGCAACTCTAGACACTTCACATTCTTGCCCATTTAAGGTAGAGCCCTGGCGGCTGAGTTTGCCTAATTCTGAGGTTTAGTTTAGGAAGTCTCTTGGATAATACACTTAAACTATGTCCCACAATCCAGTTTTCATTGGTAATTAAAGTAATATAGAAGAACTGACTCTCTGTTTCTCCCAACTCCATCTTGGAGCTATGTAAGGCTGCAAGCTGGTTAGATGTGTCTGTCTTGCAGAATCAAGCTTTCCCAGGGTCTAACCTGAGAGACAGTGAGAAGTAGGAAGCCAGTTGTTGCTTCATAAGCCATGTCTGCAATCTAATTTATATCAGTAAAAAAGCCAATCTTTTGATCTCCATCCTTCTGCCTATTTTCTTTCTCTCAGTTGGTTTAGAATTCAAGAGGAAAGTATAGGAGTGTAATTTATTAGACCCCCTCAAGCCCCAGACTTGTGTCCAAAATTAACTGCTCAATAGATGTGAGATGTGTGTTACCATGAGGTAGTGATTCAATCCACCCAAGTTTCTGTTTTCTTGTCCATAAACTGGGGATAACAGTAGAAACAACTTCCAGGATCATTTGGCAGAAAGGCATGCTATAACTAAGAAAAGTGCTTAAGGAAACAGCAAAATCACTTGTCCTACTAAAACGGTATTTACACACACACACAATTACCTAGTATTTTTTGAGCATTTACAATCTTCNCATGTGGCATCATCACTTCAGGCTGAAAAGCTGCTCTGCACCTTTATTAAACACTCTTTTTTAAAATTGCCTCCTTAAGTTAGCTTTGAATTAGGGAGATGCTACTACTTCTAAATAGTTTAACTTCTGCTTTGGTTTTATTGTTAGAGCATTATCATTCTTGTGTCAGTAGTAAATTGCAGTGCTTTAATATTTACTAATTCAAAAAATTTTAATAAGGTATTAAAGCAGAACTTGAATAAAGAGACACACACACAAAAGATTTCACTCCATAATGGGCATGTGTGGAGACTATCCCAAATATGGCAAAAAGATCCTGAAGATTTCTTCTAATGTATGCATAAAAGAGAGAGGAGCTGCAAGGCAGGCTTAGGACTGCTCTTTTTTATGACAGCACCAGGTGCATTTTATGCATAGCAATGTTGACATGACAGCCACTGATACAGAG
>NW_007751278.1:2455-9430 GCF_000696425.1 Galeopterus variegatus | reverse complement strand
GGGGGAGGCCAGGGCTGGAGACTAAATTTTGTGAGTCGGCTACGTGATGGGATTTAAAGCCATAAGACAGGAAGGAGTGACTTGAGGAGAGCGAGCGTGGCTAGAGATGTCTGAGGCCTGGTGAGAATGAGAAGAGGAGGAGCCAGCAGAGGAGCCCGAGGAGGCGCGGCCAGGGAGGAGGCGGGAGCGCCCAGAGCGTCTTGGAAGCCAAGTGGACAGTGTTTCAGGAGGAGAGAGGGAGCGACCATGGCCAATGCTGGGGAGAGGACACATGTGAGTGAACTGAGAGCTGGCCATTGCACTGGGTGACATGGAGGTCACAGGTGACCTTGGCAGAGCTGCTATGGTGGGATGGCGGAATGAGAGCCTGATAAGGGTGGAGAGCAGAGGGCATGTCGGACCCCTCCCCCACTCCCTCAGCAGTTATTCCCAATTTCCACCCTCTTCCCGAGGCTCCCCCTCCCTCCACTGACTCTCAGGAATCCACTTGGTCTCAGTTAGTGGAAAAAGCAGAAGCCGCGGGCCAGGGCTCCCGCAGTGTGCCTGCAGCAGCCCTGCAGCATCGCCTGCGCTCACAGCCCCTCCCCGCGTGCCTGGTCTCCGTCCCCCTGCTCTAGGCCCTATCCCATGTCACCTCCCCGGGGCCCACTCCACTAAGAACCCTCCTATTCTGGGGTCCCCATCCGCCTCCACCATACTGGCACATCCCATCATCCAACCTTGTGCTTCCATCTTTCACAATTTCCCCTTCAGCATATTTCTCTTTCCATCGAAGCTCTTAGTTTTCTTTCTCTGCCAGTTTTCTTAAAATAGTCTACGCGGAGACCCTCGTGGGCTCATGGCCTAGTGAGGGGCACACTGGGCAGGGCAGCAGGGGTGCAGGTGCTGCCCTTGGGCCAGTCTTCCCAAAGGGGCACCTTTACAGACATGAGATGCACGGAGAAGGTGCCTGGCCGGTGCGTCTGCTCCCCTGACTGTGGATCCAGGCACTGCCCCGCCTCCTTCCTCCACTGCAATCTGACTTTGTTTCCCACCTCTTCACTGAGGACACCTAGAAAGATGCCTCCTTGTCCCTCTTGTATTCCCATAGGGAATAGCCAGGGATGGGCACACTGCACCAAATAGAGAAGGTTGGACAGGCTGGGGGATGAGGTGTTTACCCAGGATGGCCCCACAGAGATCAGAAACACCCACCATGGTCATAGCCAAAACCTGACTGGGTTCAGCTGGAGCAGTTTGTAAAAAGACACAGGTCAGAGGTTCAGAAATAAGTCTGTCTATAGGAAAAAGGCAGTGCAGGCCCTTGAGGTGGTGCTGGCTACATGGACAGGGTGAATGTCTGGGTTTAACTGAGGCTCACGCAGGACTGAGTTTCCACCAAATAAAGCAGCCAAGTATCATACCTGGGCTGAGTTGAAGGATCTGGCCCTGAGCCCCAGAATTTCCCATACTCAAATATGCCACAGAGGAATCACCCTGGCCCGCATTCCCCACACACTCCCAATCCAGGCCTCCTTCCCTGCTCAGGCTCCTCCCTTTCCCTGGAGGAGGCCGGGGCTGCAGACAGCATCACTGCACCCCCAGCTCTGGTAGGGAGAGGGGAGTTGAATATTCAGTATCTGGGGAAACAATAAAAGTCCCAGGAAGAACCTGGCTAAGGCAATTACCTCTGCATAAATGCATATATTATTCATCCGTGGCTTTGAATATATAAATAATACTGATACAATTTGCATGCATTAAAAGGAGATGTAATTACCCACTGATGCCCGTGAGTGCCTGGTACCCACTGGCCACATCCCAGGCCTGCTGTCCCGCCCCTGGTAGCCCACCTTTGCCCTTTCTGGAGGCAGAATGTACCACATATGGGTTTTCTGCAGTTGTAAGGAAGCCAATCTTTGATGTCCTTGGGGGTTTAGTTGGACTGTACTTTTTCATGAACCTGTGGGCTCCTTTGGCTACCTGACTCTATTCTGAAAACTTTGGGCTTTTCAATTTGATGATCATAATTGTTATTTATAAAATCAAATTGTTTGGTTACAAAAATAATGCATGTTCATTGTATAAAATTTGGAAAATACACAAGCTTGAAAGTGAAAAAGAAAACACATTCATTGTCCCACTGTCCGCATTTAACCACAGTGCCTATTTGTCTTCTTTCCTGCTGGTCTTATTTTTCTACACATAGATATACTATTTTTTTTTTTTTTTTACAAACTTAGGATCATATTATACATAATGTTTTGTAACCTGCTTTTATCTTTTACAATATGTCATGAACAGATGAAGAAATATAAAAGGCTAATAAATATGAAAAGATGCGCAACCTCACTAGTAATTAAGGAAAATACAAATTATAATAGAAGTGAGACGTAAATTTTCACCTATCACATTGTTAAAGATTTAAAATAATGATAATACCCACTGCTGGTGTATCCACGTAGAAACAGGCTCTCCCAAACAATTGCTGCTGGGAGGAGTGTAAATTGGAATACTTTTTGAAGGGTAATTTAGCAATATGTATCAGAAGGCTTAAAAATATGCATGCCTTTTGGCCTCCCAAAATCCACTCCTTAGAATTTAAATAATCACCCAGATAGGAGAAGATATATTATAATAATATGAGTCATACTATTTTATCATAACAAAAACATTAGAAACAATTTTAATAGTCCAGAGTTGGGCATTAGTGTAATAAGTTATGGTCTATCTACATAGCAGTATTCACCTGGGATGAATACTGTAGCCCCTCCATAATTTCCATTTTCCTCACCCACTCTTGCAACACCTTCTCTGTGTCTCCAGCTTGTTCCTTCCAGTGCCTCATCCCCAACTATCCTTTGCCCCCACAGAGACCTACTAATTTCCATTTTCCTCACCCACTCTTGCAACACCTTCTCTGTGTCTCCAGCTTGTTCCTTCTAGTGCCTCATCCCCAACTATCCTTTGCCCCCACAGAGACCTAAACTCTGATGCCACCTTCCCACTGTCCTTGTCTCCCTCCCTCCTTACCCAGCTTCAGATTTGCAGTCAGTCATTAATATTTCTCGCTGTCTTCACCCTCACCTCCCTCGTGCCCCTCTCAGTTTGTTGTACACATTTTGCAAAACCACAACCCAGCTTCAGATTTGCAGTCAGTCATTAATATTTCTCGCTGTCTTCACCCTCACCTCCCTCATGCCCCTCTCAGTTTGTTGTACACATTTTGCAAAACCACAGTCCGAGTTACATCCAATTCCTTCCCAGCTGCCAATCAGCTGAGCGTGGCTGGAGAAAAACACACAGCCATGATCACTGCTTTCACTTTAAAATATGACCAGGAATCTCAATGGGCCTTGAAGCAACCCAACAATTATACGTATTTCCCTAGTCCATTCCCTTTCCCACCTCCTAGACTCTTTCAAAACCTTCTCCACTTTCCTCTTTCCTTTAACACCTCCTCTGCCATCTTCTCTCAGCTCCCACCACCACGTCCATCCACCCACCAGCACATCCCCCATGTGCCTGGCTTCCTTCCCACCACTGTAAACCAACTCTTCAAAGCCAACCCTCCACTTGAGCATTGGATTCTACCCTTCCTGCATCTCAAGGGCACTGCCCCACAATTTCCTCCCCTCGACTATATCAGCAAACTTCCCTCCCATGGATCACTCACATTGTCTTGTGAATACGCTGGTGTTTCTTCCATGTTCACAGGGACAAAGAGCCTCTTTTGATTCCATCTCTCTCCAGCTACTGCCATATTTCTCAACTCCCTTTTGCAGCAAAATCCTCCAAAGTGTTAGCCATACCCATTTTCTCCATTTCTCTTCCTTCCACCCTTTCTTAAACCCACCATTCCTTGGATACCACTCACATCCAAGCCACCAGTGACTTCCATGACCTTAATTCTGGGGTCACTCCCTCCCTTCCTGGTCTCTCTCTCAGCAGCATTTGGCACCATCACTCATCCCCGGAGAAACACGTCCTTCACGTGGCTTCCAGAACAGCACACTTCTGGTTTTCCTCCCACTTCACTTACCTGCTCTCTCCTTTCAGTCTTGTCCCCGTCCCAACCCAGTCTATCCTCACATCCAGAATGACCTGCCCAAAGCTTCAATCTCATTCCCAAATCTCTAGATCCCAGTGAGAGCAGACCTTTTAAAGCCGGTTTGTGGTCTATATGCTATCACCTTATTTTTATGCCATCACATGAAAAAGCTTGGGAGGAAATGAACTGGAAAATTTCCTAGAGTATCTTTTCCAGATGAGCCTAGGGGTATAGACTTTCCAGGCCTTTTCTTATCCATAAAAGCACATCGGCTGTTTTCATGCTAGTAAACACAGGCGGACCATTCTTATGACACAAAATCGTTCCCTCATAACTCTGTAGATTTTTGCTTTCTTGTTGTCTGTGTTTAGCGCATTGGACAAGTCTGAGAAAGTCTAATTTTGGTTCTTCAGAGGCAATTTTTTTGTCTGCCAGTATCCTTATGGGGTTTTATTTTTGTTGTTGTTGTTGTTGTTATTAGTATACTGCTGCCTTCTGAGATAACATTTTTTCTTTTTAAAAATTTTTTATTAATATTATTTTTTTCTCACATTCTATGATGTTGTTGCAGAGCAGTTGGGAGGGAGGGGGAGAAGAGAAAGGGGAAGGAAATGGGATGGAAGAAGGAGGAAGGAGGAGGGGCTGGATTGAGGTCTGTGGCACCCCCCTCATTCCCACAGGGGAGACCAGGGGGAGTCCAGTGGTGGCTTGGTCACTGCTGAGCTGGGTGCAGATGTCAGGGGAGTGTGGAAAAAAGCCCTTGTTCCCCAACACCCCAACTCTGGAACCCAGGGCCCTTCTTGCTGTGGCTTGGTGATTGTCACTGGGCTGGTTGTGTATGTCAGGGGGGCATGGCCAAGATCCTCAGCCCACCACTGCCCCAGCTCGGGAGAGCCTGGGCACTTCCTATGGTGGCTTGGTGGTCATCGCTGGGCTGGTTGCAGGAGTCAGGGGGTGTGTGGCTGAGGCCCTCGGACCCCCACTGCCCTGGCTCAGGAGAGCCCGGGGCACATCCTGTGGCAGCTTGGGGTTTGTCACTGGGTTGGCTGCATGTGTCAGTGGGGTGTGGCTGAGGCCCTTGGCCCCCCACCACCCCAGCTCAGGAGAGCTCAGGGCACTTCCTATAGCATCTTGGTGGTCATTGCTACAGTGGTTGCATGTACGGGGGTGTGTGGCCAAGGGCCTTGGCCCCCACCCTCGGTGTGGCTGAGGCCCTTGGCCCCCCACCACCCCAGCTCAGGAGAGCTCAGGGCACTTCCTACAGCATCTTGGTGGTCATTGCTACAGTGGTTGCATGTATGGGGGTGTGTGGCCAAGGGCCTTGGCCCCCACCCTTGGGACTGGTTGCAGATGTTGGAGGTCATAGCTGAGGCCCCCAGTCCTCCCCAATTTCTGGCTTGGGAGCCCAGGAGACTTATGGTCCTTCTAGGTGTTATAGGTATTCTTTGGTGAAAAGAGACCTTTACTAGTTTGTACCAAACTTTGTCTCTGGTTGTGGGCACTTTGTTCTTTCTTCCAGTTCTGTGTTGTATTATTTGCTGTTCTCAACACTTAAACTATGTGCTGGAACTAATTTGTTGTCCTTTGCTTACTTCTATAATGGGGGGACTTCCTGTGAGGACCAGTACTTGTGCTGTATGGTTGGGCTAAATTGCTGCTTTGCTGCTGATTCCCTGGGGAAGGCTTTTTGTGCAGCTCAGGTTTTAATGGTTGACTTTATAGGAAATTCTGGGTCTAGTGAAATCCAATGCACCTGGGTTGTGTCGAAACTCTGGTCTGGGCCTGAGTCTTTTCATCAATCTGCACCCCATGCAATTCTATATTCCTGACCAGTGTCCTCTGTGTGGTCGTATGCTGATTGGGGTGCAGATCTTTGCTGTGCCCCAGTTTTCCCCTGGCCACTGCCCATGCTCCAAATACTTCCCATGGGAGGGGCCGTGCTCTGGTCCCTTGCAATGACTCACTGGCCTTTGAGTGGCTCCTCTTTTTCAGTTGTTCTGGCTCCTCACTCCTATGTGGGTCCACAGGAACCCTGTTAGTGGCCTTGCTAGCCTGGGGTCCACCAAGGCCCTCTTCTCCTTCACTGTCTCCAAGCAACTTCATCCAAAGGGCACAGCTGCAGCTTTTTCCAGCCCCTGCTCCATGTGCTGAGCAGCTCCAGCCTGGAAGTGCTCAGAGCTCAAAATAGGCAGAGTGGGCTATTCTTCCTCTCATCATGGCTTCTCCTGCCTTCATGCACTCCATAGGTCTCTCCTCCTCTTCCACTGAGCTCTAGTGGCCCCAGCTTGGCTGTTGTTGCTTTTTTATAGTTGTAAATTTGTTGATTTGTGGGAGAGAGTGATGCTGGGGATCATCTATCCTGCCATCTTGGCTAGAAGACTGGGGTTTTATTCTTATGGTAAAAAAAATCCAGAGGCTTCCAGTCAAGATGGTGGAGTAGATGGTTCCTAGCATTGCTCTCTCCCACAAATCAACCAATTTGCAATGATTAAAAAGCAACAACAGGAGGCCTGACAGCCACACCAGAACAGGCAGGAGTCACATGCTGTAGGACCCCCAGCCCAGGCCAGTGCCTGCTGCCAAGAGACGCCTGAGAGCTGCCAGACCCACACACCCCAAGTTAGCTGTGCTGGAACAGGCAGAAGCTGCAGGACCCCCAGCCCAGGTCAGTCCCTGCCACCTAGAGAGGCCCAAGAGCTGCCAGGCCCACATGCCCTGAGTCAGCCACACTGGAACAGGCAGGAGCCATGGGATCTCCAGCCCAGGCCAGTGCCCACCACTTAGAGAGGCCTGGGAGCCACTGGGCCCACACACCCCGAGTCAGCTGTGCCAGCACAGGCAGGTACTGCAGGAACCTCAGCCCAGGTCAGTCCCCACCACCTAAAGAGGCCCAAGAGCCACCATGCCTACATGCCCCATGTTGGCCACACCAGAGCTGGCAGGCA
>NW_007751278.1:0-549 GCF_000696425.1 Galeopterus variegatus | reverse complement strand
CTGAAAAACAACCATCACTGCCATGAATACTCAAGAAAGAACAAAACCTACCAGTAAAACAAAAATGCTAACAATAAAGAGAAAAACTAGTTTATCTACCACCCCAGGAAACCAACAAACACAGAAGACAAACAGAAAATCAGAAAGAAAGGAACAAAAGATACTTAAGACAACTAAACAAAAATCAATAAAATGCTAGGAGTAAGTCAACACCTTTCAATAATAATTCTAAATATAAAAGGATTAAATTCCCCACTCAAAAAACCAGAATGACTGATGGGATTAAAAAGATGTACCCAACAATATGCTGCCTTCAAGAGACTCACCTCACCTGTAAAGACACACATAGACTAAGAGTGAAAGGATGAAAAAGATATACCATGCAAATAGAAATGAAAAACCAGGTGGAGTAGCTATTCTCATATCAGATACAATAGACTTTAACCCAAAAACCATAAAAAGAGATAAAGAGGGGCCACTATATAATGATAAAAGGATCTATCCATCAAGACGACATAACAATCATAAGTATACATGCACCCAATTGTC
>NW_007751277.1:8901-9430 GCF_000696425.1 Galeopterus variegatus | reverse complement strand
ACAGCAGGCTTGATTGCCCTGTGCTTGGCCTTGAACACCAGGTAGAGGAATTTAAACTTAATTCACAAAGTTGAGGAGACACTGCAGGCTCTTTATCAGAAGAATGGCTTTCTATAAACTGCTTTGGGAAGATAGATCTGTAAATACTATGAAGAATGATTTATATCAAGGAGAAACTAGAACTTGGTAGATAATTTTACTTTGCTATAACATTGGTCAGAAGTATATACTTTATCTCCCATATTGGCAGTGACCATGAAAGGAAGAGAAGAGAAACAAAAGGTAAAGCACCAATAAAGTTGATTGCACTTAGCAACATACTGAATTTAGAATAAAGAGAGTAGGAAGATCTGAAGATGAAGGAAAAGGGTAGAGCCTTTAACAAAAGTAGATCTGACTAATAACAGAAAGAAAGTCCACCTGGGGAGAAAAGATGACTCATTTAGCTTTTGGCCTTAAGCCTGATGTATTGACAATGCATTGCATTCATTTAAGTGAAAATAAATTTATACAATAAGAGGTTGTAAAA
>NW_007751277.1:6108-7369 GCF_000696425.1 Galeopterus variegatus | reverse complement strand
TATATATATACATATGTACATATACATAACATATCATAAATAAACAAAATAAAATAAACTGCTGAACTGTTGCCCAAAGTGGTTGTCCCATTTTGCGTTACTACCAGCAGCATAGAATTGTGTTTAAAAAGAAAAAAAAAAAAAGGTTTGTGGTATTTTTTAATACAGAACTTTAAAATTGTAATATATTCAGACATACCAATCTTTTTCTTTACAGTTGGTGCTTTGGGGGATTTACAAAATCTTCCATCACTTGGTTCTTCATATTGTGATTCTCCTATTAGCAATTTCTCCTGAGAGGTTTATTACTTTTTTTTCTTCAGAAAGTTCTTCTATGACATTCTCACATAGCAATTTATAGGTAACATACACTAAATTTTCTGTCACCTAATACAGTATTTGTCATCGTTGTAGAATAATGGGACTTGAGATTGAGGGTAAGAGCTTGAAGTACTCAATTAAGCAAACTCTTTCTGTAAAGGGCCAGATAGTAAATATTTAGGGGCTTGTAGGCCATACAGTCTCTGCCACAATCACTCAACTATGCTGTGGTAATGCAAAAGCAGTGGCTGACATTATGTAAATGAATGAACGTGGTTGTGTTCCAATAAACCTTTATTTATGGGCACTGAAAAAGAAATGAGTTAACTTCAGTGTTGTTTAAGAAACATAAATAGAGATCAGAATTTCTTTTTTAATTATTTTATTGCTGGTCTGTGTTCATTCAATGCAGCTTTGTGCAAAGGTTCACCCAGGGCCCAATTCTCATTAGTAGTATTCTAGTCTCTAATGAGAATAAATCTTCTAGATGCCAAGCACGGTAGGCACTTTACACACATATCTTATTTAATCCTTAAAATTATCTTGTAGGGTAAGCATTATTATACCCACTTTGTGCAGAAGCCGACTGAAACAAGATCAGGAATAATGACAGAGTGAAGCTAATTTAATTTACAGAGGGTTCAGTCTCTGTCCATCTTTGCAAGAGGAGTTTTAAAACATTGATGAGAACAGAAGTCAGATTACTAGGACCTAGGCTGTCATTGTGGGATAAGCAAGTGGAGGTAATAAAAGTATTCAAATAATGTACTTTGCTTGATAGGCAAAGCTGGGGCACATAATGCTTTTTTTTATTGAAACACATTGATTATACATATTTATGTGGTAGAGGGTTGAATATCAATACATGTATACAATGCGTGATAATCAAACCAGGGTAATCAGCATAGTCATCACTGCAAAACTCAATCATTTCTTTGTG
>NW_007751277.1:0-2470 GCF_000696425.1 Galeopterus variegatus | reverse complement strand
TCTTCCCCGGTCTCCTTCCAAAGGGGACAGGAGGGAAAGAGGAATCCCAGGCCGTTCGCTCTCCCACCAGAAGGAACGAGGCTAGGGCTGTACAGGTCGGCCGGCGGTGGACCCGACAACGGATATCCAGTTTTACCAGCACCATTTATTGAAGAGGTTGCCCTTTCTCCAATGTATGTTCTTGGCACCTTTGTCAAATATCAGTTGCCTGTACATATGTGGATTAATTTCTGGGTTCTCAATACAAGCTTTGGAGTTAAACAGATGTGTTCATATCATGAGACTCTTGCTAGCTATTGTCTCTATTTCAAAACATCTTTTAATATCAGTTTTGGCACATGTATAATGGTGTCAGTCAGATTCAGCTGCAATAACAAAATACCATAGACTGGGTTTTTTACAAACAACAGAAACATACTTCTCACAGTTCTGCAGGCTGGAGATCAGGAGGTCAGCATGGTCAGATTCTAATGAGGCTTCTCTTCTGATTTTCAGATTTCCATTGTCCTGTTGTATCCTCACATGGGCAAAAGAGAGCCACAGAGATCTCTGAGGTCCCTTTTATAGTCACACTAATCCTACTTAAAAGGGCTCTACCCTCATGACCTCATCTAAACCTAATTACTTCACAAAGTCTCCACCTCCTAATACAATCACAGAGGGGGTTAGAATTTCAACATATCGATTTGAGGGGGACAAAAATATTCAGTCTATAATGAATGAGAATAACAATAGTACCCATCAAGTGAATGCATGGTTTAAATGAGTTAATGCATATAAAATACTTTAGCACAAAGCTTGGCATAAAGTAGCTCAATAAATTTTAGCTATTATTATAACAAAATGCCTAATACAGAGCCCAGAATTTGGTAAGTATTCAATATTGCTGAAAGTTTAATAATAGCACCTAACACACACTAACCTACAGCATTATTGTGAGTTAATAATAGGCATAGACAAAGCACTTTGAACACTGAATAGCACACACTTATTAAATGTTAGATTAAAAATTTTATAAACTATCTTAAGAGGCATGCATGGTAAAGACATTGTTTACAGAATTATATACCTCTGAGAATGTTTGTAAAAGTAGAAAAATACCTCTTAAAATCCTGCTTGTGATGATCTAAGCTTTTGAGGAAAAAGAAAGAGGAAGCCATGGTAGGGTATTAGAGATATTTCTTTACAAAATGTGTCTATGTTCCACCCAGTCCTCAGACCCCACCTTGACCACAAAAGATACAGTTCTTTGTAAGTATGTTTTGGTGTAAAACATATAAAATCAGATATCATTATATTTTTATCAATACTGATAAATTAGAAAAATATTTTGATCCTTGTTATGGCCAAATCTCAACCATGAGTAAAATAAAATAAAGCAGTGGGAATAACTAGGTCAAGAAGATAAACCAATCACACCCAATATCTATTCCCTACTTCTCCTTAGCAGAGAAGTATCAGTAAATATTACTGAAGTGATATAGGAAGTATCAGCCTTGCTCTAACAAGGTATGGGAAAGGGATAAAGCAAGGACTCAGAGAAGCAAGACAGGACATGATCTTACTCTCTCCCCTCTTTCCCACTCGTGTGTGTGTGTGTGTGTGTGTGTTCTGTGTCTTCCCTACACAAGTCAGAAGAGCAGAAGCTCATTATGAGTCCAAGAAGAGTATTACATCGACCATCAGCATTTATAAATCTAAAGGTAGAATACTTGCATACCTATGCTATTTTCTGTTTCCTTTCTATTCACTCTGATGAAAAGCATCTGTTTCCTGAAGAAGAAAAGCTAGCTGAGAAAGAGAAAATACAATCAAAATAAAGAATAATCTATGAAAGCAGTGTGTTTTAAAACGTGGAAAGAGATGGAATTGAGAACATAAATAGAGGGATGTTTCTAGGAAAGAAGGTGCTGTTTTTAGTTTGTCCTCAGACACAGGTGAGAAATATTTCAATTCTAGTTAACATTTATTAAGTGCCTATTACCATGTTCCATGCTCTGTCACTGGAATTAGAGACGCAAATAAGAAAATATGTGCTCCCCTCAAGGAACTCATAATTTACAGGAGGAGCAGCCCTTGCAAATGAAAATAATCACTTCACGGATCTCTGCTGTGGTAGAGCTCTGAACAAAGGGCTATGGGAAGGGTAGAGCTCTGAACGCAGGGCTATGGGAACAGAGGTGACTGAGTCTTCGATTCCACCTGTAGAAACAGAAGAAATCATTACAGAACCACTAACATTTACTTGTACCAAAGTGAAAACTAGGATTTTGCCAAGTAGCTAAATGGTGATAGAGAAATTCAGGCTGGGAAAATGTGAGCGAAGTCACAGACAAGTGGGGGAAAAAAAGAAAAGAAAAGAAAAATGATGTGGAGGCGCTGACAAATAAAGAAGAGGATAATTAAAAGAGTTTGTGTTCCAGGATCTTGTGTTCTCAATAAAGAAGAAATGCTATATTGGAGAGGGCTC
>NW_007751276.1:3773-9800 GCF_000696425.1 Galeopterus variegatus | reverse complement strand
ACTCTGGTATCACAGTGCACAGCTCTCAGGATCGTGCTGTCTCCTGGCACGGCCGCTCCACACCCGTCGCCATCTTGCCTCTCTCCATACAACTTTTAAGATCATTTTTTATGTTTCTGTGAAGAATCCCATTGGTATATTTACTGCTAGGTATTTCATTTTTTTTTTGGTAACTATTGTGAATGGCATTACTTTCTTGATTTTTTCTTCAGCTATTTCATTATTGGTGTATAGGAAGGCTACTGATTTTTGTGTGTTGATTTTGTATCTTGCCATTCTACTGAATTTATTTATTACTTCTAGTAATTTTTTTGGTAGCGTCTTTAGGGTTTTCTATATATATAGTCATGTCATCTGCAAATAGGATAGTTTGACTTCCTTCTTTCCAATTTAGGTGCCCTTTATTGCTTTTTCTTGTCTTACTGTGCTGGCTAGAACTTCCAGTACTATGTTGAATAAGAGTGGTGAAAGTGGGCATTCTTGTCTTGTCCCAGCTCTTAGAGGGAAAGCCTCCAATTTTTATCCATTCAGTATGCTATTGGTTGTGGGTTTGTCATTTATGGCCTTTATTGCATTGAGGTACATCCCTTCTATACCTAATTTGTTGAGTGTTTTTTATCATGAAGAGGTGTTGAATTTTATCAAATGCTTTTTCTGCATCTATTGAAATGTTAATATGTTTTTTTCTCTTCATTCTGTTGATGTGGTGTATCACATTTATTAATTTGCCTATGTTGAACCATTCTTGCATCCTTGGGATAAATCTCACTTGATCATGGTGAGTGATCTTTTCAATGTGTTGTTGGATTCAGTTTTCTAGTATTTTATTGAGGATCTTTGCATCTGTGTTTATTAGGGATATTGGTCTATAGTTTTCGTTTTTTTGTTTTGTCTTTTTCCAGTTTTGGTATGAAGCTAATGTTGGGCTCGCTGCAAACAAATGGAAACCAAAAAAGAGCAGGAGTAGCTATACTTGTAGCAGATAAAATAGATGTCAAGTCAAGGAAAGTAAAAAAGGACAAAGAAGATTATTATATAATGATAAAGGGATAAATTTAACAAGAAGATATAACACTTCTAAATACGTACACACCTGACTCTGGAGCACCCACTTATATAAAGCATTACTATTAGACATAATGGGAGAAATAGACTACAACACAAAACCCCACTTTCAGCAAAGGACAGATCATCCAGACAGAAAATTAACCAGGGAACATCAGAATTAATCTCTACTCTAGGCCAATTGGACCTAACGGACATATATAGAACATATATTTCGTCCAACAGCTGCAGAATACACATTCTTCTCAGCAACATATAGAATATTCTCTAGAATAGACCATAGGTTAGGTCACAAAACAAGTCTCAACAAATTAAAAAAATTGAAATTATATCAACTACCTTGTCCAACTACAATGGAATAAAACTAGAAATCAGCAACAAAAGGGACAGAAACCATACAAATACATGGAAATCAAACAACATGCTCCTCAACAACGAATGGGTTAAAGAAGAAATCAGAAAGGAAATTTAAAAAATTCCTGGAGACAAATGAAAATGAGAACACAACATACCAGAACCCATGGGATACAGCAGAAAGCAGTTTTGAGAGGGAAGTTTGTAGCGATAAATGCCTACCTCGAAAAAGAAGAAAGACTTCAAGTGAACAACCTAACGCTACACATCAAGGAGCTGGAAAAACAAGAACAAACCAAACCCAAAACCAGTAGAGGGAGAGAAATAAGAAAGATCAGAGCAGAAATAAATGAACTAGAGAGTAAAAAAAACCAAAACCAAACCAAAACAAAACAAACAAAAGTACAAAAGATTGATGAAACAAAGAGTTGATTTTTTGAAAAGATAAACAAAATTGATTAACCTTAGCTAGTCTAATGGAGAAAAAGAGAGAAGACTCAAATAAGTAAAATCAGAAATGAAAACAGAGACATTGCAACCAATACCACAGAAATACAAAGGATCATAAGAGACTACTAGGAACAACTATATGTAAACAAACTGGAAAACCTAGAAGAAATGGATAAATTCCTGGACACATACAACTTACCACGATTGAATCATGAAGAACTAGAAAACCTAAACAGACCAATAATGAGTAATGAGATTGAAGCAGTAATAAAAGGTCTTCCAACAAAGAAAAGCCCAGGACTAGATGCTTCACTGCTGAATTCTACCAAACACTTAAAGAGGAACTGATACCAATTCTTCTCAGAGTCTTCCAAAAAATCGAACAGGAGGGAATACTGCCATGATGTGGTTTCTATTGGCATTGTGAGCTCAGGAGGAAAAGAAGAAAAGCACACATAGGAAATCTTTAATTAAAACACACGTGATTTGGAGGTCCGCCTGATAGCCACACTGTCTGCTGTATACCAGAGTCCCCAACTAGTCACTGCCTCACCATGCATCAGCCTCAAGGACATCAGGTTGAGGGCAGGATTCCATGGTTGGCTCCTCTCTGGATTACAAACATATGCAAGGGGGTGAAAGTGAAAGTGAGCCACAGTGGGGGGTTAGAACATAGAAAACACCCCCTTCTTATGAGAATCACCCACCCAGGTATGATTTTTATCTCGAGGAAAAAAAGTGAAAAGTAGATTTTCTGAAGAGCATGAAGGATCCTTGAAGGTTATTTTCTGCCTCGGCACAGATAATACACTTGGAAAACTGTCCTCAGGTAGCAATGGCTTGGGAGGAGAAAAGTGCATTTATTTAATGGATGATCTATAATGATATATACCCTACTGTCTAGAAGCGATAGGGGGTGGTATTCTAAGTGGTGAAGCTGCTTTGGGAGGGGAGATGGATTTGTGGACGGTTACCTCTGGAAACTTGCCCAGTATCTGACATCATGGTCCTGTGCCCGAATTGCTTTCTGGAGGTCCTTTCACTCTAGTCGCTGAGCTAAGCACCTATTTTGAGTTATCTCCCCAACAGCCAGATGACTTTCTAAGTTATGACACCTCTTAAAAAACAACCTGTGAATACCTTGGATTTCAAAAGTATAATTTTTACCAAAAAAAGAAAGTGGAGTACAATGGGATTGTAGGATTATGCTAATTATTTTCCCAGGAAACATGCAATTCACCAATTCAAAAAATAAAGCAGAGATAGCTCTTCCTTTACACTCTGTACAAAACAGTTCTCCCACTCATCCATCACTAGTGTGGACAGTTTCTGAGAAACACTTTTCAGTGTTTGCTCTGTAAGTTATCTTTTGCATACAGTTGGAATGAATCATTCAATCTGGTGTTCTTACCACCCACCTACCCAGGATTTTTTCTTTTCCTAATTTGAGGTTTTCTCAGCACCCAGTGGGGTGTGATCAACACAACACAGGGACAATTTAAGCAAGAGAGAAAAATTAGTTTAAAGAGAAAATGCCAAGAACTGTAAAAGTTAAAGAAAAGTGTGACATGAGTCATGAGCCACCAACACAGAGGTATGGCACTGTTAGGAAACTATGAAAATGGGGTGGGGTGGGGGGAGAACAGCAGAAAAAAGAAAAGAAAATCATGTGACAGGAACTGCAGCTTCCTATTTCCCCAAACTCACGTTCATCTGGGCCATGCTTGCTCTCATGGTCTACACTTCCAGGAACGCCAACCTTCTTTCTGTTCCTGGAACACCTAAGGTAAGGCACAGTTTATTTTGACTCGCCCACTCATACAGTGGCATGAGTGAAAATACCCAGAGGATTGTACTTACAGAAGAAGAGAAATTGACCCCAATTACTTTAGTCTAGGTCTCTACTGCAAACTTAGATTTTATTGGCCCAATTTTCTTTTATACTTGTGCTGGCTAAAGATGTATACCTAATGCATGGAAGCAAAATAGCTGATTGAATGTGCTATTAATTAGTCTAGGTTTTATTTGATAGTTCACAAACCTGAGGCTAGTGATAATTTATAGGTGGTCAGAATCATAAAATACTATTGATTTTTTATTTCTTTTACCACATATGATTATAACCTGAGGCAGAACAAGGAAGCGTATGATGTTTGTGGGCTTGTAAATGTTTATAAGTCTATCTGTGAAGCTGGGTAACAGCCAGTTCTCAGTGCTAAAGGAGGATCAGAGGGGAGTCAGTAAACCAGATATCACCCCCTTTCCAAATGTAGGAGTTTATCTTCCTGTCTCAGTTTTTAATTTCTTTTGCTGTCACCTTATGTTCGATAAGGTTTCCATCTTTAATTTCTATGGCTTTGCACTTTTATTGTTCTCTTTTGTTACCTCTCTTTCCTTTCCCTTCCCCACTTTCTGCCCAGGCTCATTTCCTATTATTTATGATCTTAGGCAACTTATGTTCGATAAGGTTTCCATCTTTAATTTCTATGGCTTTGCACTTTTATTGTTCTCTTTTATTACCTCTCTTTCCTTTCCCTTCCCCACTTTCTGCCCAGGCTCATTTCCTATTATTTATGATCTTAGGCAAGCCACTAAACTCTGTGCATATTATCTGTAAAATGAGAAGGTTAAAAAAAATTCCTTTAAGGTTTATCTCCAACATGATTCTCTAGTTTTATTCAGTCCCTGGGAGATTTTGTCTGTTTTGTTATCTATAGATGAAAAAGTCCTAAATCTGTATTTCTAGCCCCAAGTTCTCTCACTTTAAACTATCCAGATGCCATTGCAGTATAAATGTCCCATTAATATTCAAAACTTAAATGTTGACCACTGTTGGTGAGAGTGGAACCCTTTTTGGAAGCAAATTAATAACATGTCTTAAAAGAAATACATCCATACTTGTAGACCCAGGAATTCTACTTAAGAATCTATCATACAAAATAATTCAAAATATATTTCTGGAAACCATAAGCATAAATATGTTCATTTCCTTCATTGCCCCATTCCCCAAATTGAAAGGAATCTAAATGACAGTAGAAAGGGAATTAAGTAACTTATCAGGCATTAACTTGATAAATACTAAAACGCTCTTAAAATAGTTTAGTTCCATGTAGCTACATGAAAAATATGTCATATTATATATAATATAACATAATAACATGTGAGCTGAGTTCCTACAGGAAATATGCCAAAATGATATTAATTGTGTGTTTAGGTGGCAGATCATATATGAGTTTTATTTTGTTTTCTCTTTTTTCAAGCTTTCAATCACACTTTTTTTTTTTTTTTTGTTTTTGTTTAAAAAGTCAGTGATGAAAGCTGATCTCATTTCCTTTTGTAAAACTTTGGCTCTCTTTGCCTGGCTTCTCCGTGGCTAAGAGTGGCCACACATCTTCTCAGTCCTCTAGGTGCTCTGCCCTGGAATTCATACTTTTCTATTTCTCTTTTCTTTTACCTCTCATACTCAGACTATCCCCAAATGATGTGGAATATTCTCCTATGACAGATTCTACCCAGATGCTACACTCTCACATCTGAGCTCTCAGCTACTACAGCCAGAATGTATTTAGTAGCTCCAAAATACCCTACATATTTCCTCTCCACAGAAACCTACCTTTGCTCCCTATTATCTACCAATTTCAAATTTGGACTCTGGCATTGGTCTTACTACCCCTCTTCTATATAATCTCTCTTCAACTTCTTACCTCATTTTACAAATATCCTCATCTCAAATTCTGACCCTTGCCAGAAGGCTCTGCTGGGTCCCACTTCCATACTTTGTACTCATCAGTCTTCCTGGTTCTTTCCTCAAAATCCACTCTCAAGTCCGTTTTAACTCTCATATTCAGGTTTGGGGATGTTTCACTCCATGTATCCTCAGTCCTTATCAGCATGGACTTTCTAAGCATCCTAGTGAGATCCAAATGTGATATTTGAAAAGTATTACACAAATATTAGGTAAGTATGTTGTTACAGCATCATCCTTAAAGAATTATGGTTAATGGCTAATATTTTTTCTAACGTTCACAAATTTGGAAAAATGGATTCTAGAAATAACAGACTATGAATCTGTGAGGAAAATGGAGTAGTTTAGTCAGGCCCCCTCGCCTCAAGTCTGGCTGGGTGTGGTGCAGCACATCCTTTGTAAACAAGTTGTGT